>NC_056730.1:862821408-862858908 GCF_019279795.1 Protopterus annectens
TTTTATAAGTAACTAGCACAACATGATAATATCCCAATGTCTGTGCATTGAATGGAATCAACAGAAGACTGTGTGGCCAATATAGCCAACTGTAAATTGGAATGTCTTATAAAAACATAAAGGAGATGTAAGACTTGAAAACGTCTATCACCTCCCTAAGCAGTAATCTGCAATATGTGTTTGAGGACATAAATTCTCTTTGGGAAAATAGTACAGACACTAAAAAGAAACAGGACCTAGCAGATCAGCAGACTGATAATTAGCAGACTGCCTTGCAAAAACACCGGGAATGAACTGCTCACATTAATTCTGTCTGGAGAAGTTTTCCTAGTAGATCAAGAAACTGGAAACAAAAATGGACATTCTGGAAAACAGATTATGGAAGAACAACCTCTGTTTCATTGATCTTCCAGAAAAGAAACCTGTCTTTAATCACTGAAGAGGTACAACTTTAATTGCAGAAATCCAAGGCCATTGTGATTGCTGGGGTCCATGGAACTGATTGGTAGAGACCACAAGAGTGGTTGGTAGAGTCCATATGAGTGATTTGGTAGACTCCATAGGAGTGCCACTTGACTGAAGAGCAAGCTTCAATAATCCTTGGGAATAGCAACACAATTGTGCATACAAGGAATTCACCAAGGCTGCAATTGAATCACAACTTGTTATATGTTTGTGTATACAACAGCATTAAAACATATGGATGAAACAAGACATAGGTGCCCCTGTAATCAGTATGATGTTATACTGATGTATGTCACAGACCATTTAATGATGGTAGGAATACACATGCACACCTCTGCCATACTGAACATGTCACTGTTATGGTTGAATGAGAACTGTGCAGAATGGTGATAAACTCCACTACAAAAACACATGCCTTAGTAAATCAACAATACACATAGTATCATCCCATGTCAACAGTTCTCACAAGGCATATTACTACACCTGCTATGGAAGGAATATGTAATCAAATGGAAGTGGTGGCCATCATTACATTACCTCAGATCTCAGTTTTCAATACCCTCTTCTAGGGCTACTGTATATCCACACCTCAACATAGCTCATGTGGATGACACCAACATTGACAACTGCAAAGTTTGTAGGGTCATAAGACCTTAGGTTAATAGCAAACATCACATAAAATCCTAGCCATTCTAATAGCATTTAAACCAAAATCACTATATATATATATATATATGGCTAAAGATATTAAAGGTATGTGTATATGTGTGTATTTGATTGTTTACATGCTGCCTCTGTCCAATGTGACATGTACACCACCCCATGACAAAAGTAGCAATCACATATCCAGTGGTCTGGAAATGGTTGTAAAGGCACATGCAATGACTCTGCTTCATTTATTTTATTTATTTTACATTTGTTAACTGGATTAGTCTGACTGAGCTTTTGGCTCATTTTCAGCAGAGACCCAGGGAGAAAAGCTCCTCAGTGAATAGAATTTAACAAAAATCAGTTACAGTCAGCAAAAGATTACAATCACGTTACAATAACATATTAAATGAATAATACCTACATAATTGTTTTTGGGTTCAGAGAGCATATATACAAAAGTTGGATGGAGATATAAGGAAATAAAGTGGAGATGACCAATAAGACAGACAGGTTAAAGTTATTTTTTAGGAGCAGTCTGATAGAGTATAGATAGGATAGACAGGGAGGAAAGGTAGTAGTGGGAGGGTATTAAGAAAGAATGAATAGAAGGAAGGAAGAGGTGGGAGAACAATGTTAGAAATAAACTTGGAGTAAGGAGGAGTATTTGGTGTTAGGATAGTAGTTTCAGGGGGGATGACTACAGTGGCAGGACAATTTTTTAGTTAGGTATTTTCAGGTGGCTAATCTGAAATGCTTGCTGTGGTCAAGGGACTTTATTTCTAGGGGTAGTTGGTTCCAGGATGTGGCTGGGTTATAGTTATAGAGTAAACATCCTATTTTGGTTTTGGGTTTATAAATCTGTAACAATCCTTGGTTCATGATGTATGTATGAATTTTTGAAATGATGACATCCTTAAATCCTGTGCAGGATGGATGTTATGTGGCTAGTGGAAAAAAGGGGATGTTGGATTCATGGGGCTATGTTAAAGGTTCTCCTGAGTGGGAGTTAAATGAAAAGATTCAAAAGATCATACGACTATAATGTACCACAGACTACACACAGAAGTTGACTGAGGTTAGATTTGAACATTAAACCTGTGTAGCTATAGAAGCTGGATTCCATACAGTGTAAGAGTAGCACCACTGCAGTGTCATGGTGCACTGTACAGAGGATGATAGCACCACTGTATGCTGAGAAGAAGATGCTGGGAGGAGTGGCATCACATCTTGGTGTAAATTTGTTGCAAAAATATTATTTGAATGAACACACACTCATATTGACTGCAATTAGACTGGAACCCCTATCTACTTAAAGAAGCTAAAGAACACAGAACTCATCATTAGTATGCAGCACACATTTGCACTTTATAGAAGCTGACATCATCAGTGTATGTTAGCAAGAAGATGTTTGGAGGAGTGTTTGACAGAGCTGTGGACTCATGCTGTTCTAAAATTGTTAGCAGACTGATTGTTAAATAAACACACACAAACACTAGCTGACTGCTATGAGATGAGAACTCCTACCTCCATATCTATAGAACACAGTAATTATGCAAGCACCATTACACAAGTCTGACCTTTGCTGTATCCAACAACACTTTAAAGCAGATTACATCAGCAGTGTGTAGTGAGAAGATGATGCTAGTAGGAATGGCTCACACATAGCTCAGAAATGGTCTCCCCAATGACAGCTAGCCAAGCACAAACATAACAGTTGACTGTAGTGATATTAGAACTCCTAATATGTATCTACATATTGCAGAGGCTCTCAATAAAAATCTACCTAAACAGCAGAGACCTGCAAGGCAGAAACACACTTGACCACCACAACACAACACTAATCACAAGACACATAACTCTCCTAAATAATGTGCCACTCAACCAAAGCCCCTATGGCAAAACAGCATGCCCAACACACTAGTCATAGGTGGCTTAATAGTGAGGCACACTGATGTCCAACTCACTAGGTTGAATAAGGAGAAAGTAACAGTCAGCTGCCTGTCAGGTGCCTGGATCCACCACATAACGCACACACTCAAGTCCCTCAACAACAGGTACAAATATGACTCTGTCATTGTACATGTGGGTGTGAATGACCTGAGACATACCTCCCTGGACTACATGAAAAGAGACATGGAGGAGCTCAGATTATGTAGCACAGATGGGTATGACCCTAGCCTTGAGCAGCATCCTGGCATCACCCAGAATGATACCACAATACAAGCAGAAAATGATTGATTTCAACAATTGGCTAAGTTTCTGGTGTGATTCTAAGGGGATCCAGTATCTAGCTGCCTGGGATGAAATGATTGACAGACCTTGATGCATTGCCAGAAATGGCCTGCACCTGTCACCCCTGGGCTTCCAGATACTGGCAAAGGCTCTTGCCACCCCTATAGTGCATTGTTTAGGTGGTGTTCCAAAGACCAAGTTACCACCATAACAGCTACAAACAAATGCAATCTGAGGGTCAAGCTGCTCAATGCTAGAAGTCTAAATCTCAAAATGTACTCACTTGAAACACTCCTTAAAATGGAGAACATCGACATTTGTGCTGTAACAGAGACCTAGTTCAAGGCAGCAGAAAGCGCCCCTGCACTACCAGACTATAACTCATTCCATACCTTTCGGCCCCAGAACTTGGACTGAAGCTCCAAAGGTGGTGGTGTTTCCATATTCATAAAGGATGTGCACATCTCCAGACTGGTAGCCCAACATAATGCATTGGAGAAACTTCAGGTGCAGATAACATTGGGTTAAACAGTGATTCGGGTTGCAGGCAGCTATAGTTCCCCAACCATGTCTCAAGACTCACACTCCATGTCCCTAAGCACCCTGGAGAATATTTGGGTCCAACCTAACACTCTCATACTGGGCAACTTCAACTACCCCTCCATTAACTGGGGAAAATACTCATGTACTAATACACTTGCTCAATGTTTCCTGGAATTCATTAATTCCAATGCGCTGGACCAGCTCGTTCTTACCCCCACTAGAGGTAGCAATATCCTTGACCTGGTCATTACTAACATGGGCAATCATTGTTCTACACCAGTAGTCAACTCCTCCCTGGTTAGATTTGACCACAAACTAATTACCTTTGAAATCCACATCCCTCCCACCCCCGCAAAGGTAACCACCATGAAAAGTTTCTCCAAAGCTAATTCTTGGGCTTCTAAAAACAGAGGTGGCTAATTTCATGGCACCAATGCAAATGGAGAATACTTGCATGACAGCTGACTCATACACCAATGCACTATACGAACATGTACACAAATGCATGGATCTTGTCATACCCAATAGAACCAAGGATACACTCCTCCAAAAAAGAAATCTAATCTGGTTGTCCCCTGCCATAAACAAACTCTAAAAGAGAAGGAGGAAACTGATGCAGAATAAAGTGAAGTCCCAAGACTGGAAAAACTCCCTTATCACCCTCAACAAAAAGTTGAGATCCCTCATCAAATCCTCTAAAACTAGCTATAAAAACAGAATTGCAACAGATAGTAAAGACAACCACAAGGCCTTCTATGGTTATGTAAAGAATCTCCATGGCAATACTTAGATTTGCTCTGAGCTACTGCACAATGGTACCTCCTATACCGAGCCAACAGATATTGCCAATATACTGGCCGACAGGTTCAGTGCCAACTTTACCCCTCTCTCCCCCCAAAGGACCAATCATAATGCCAGTAGATTGCCAAGCACCCAGTACTAATGCTGCAGAGGTAAATACAGCACTGTCCAAGGCCAAGAATACAGCTTCTATGGGATCTGACAATATCCCTGGCTGTGTTCTACATGAACTACAGAGTGAACTGGCACCTCACCTGTGTGCCCTGTTCAATCATAGCCTCACCTCAGGCTTTGCCCTTACTGAATGGCGCACTGCTACAGTCATCCCTTTCCAGAAAGGAGGAATGATTACAGACCTGGGGAACTATCGCCCCATTAGTCTGATGAGTCTGATATGCAAAGCTATAGAACGCATCATTATGGACCTAATAAACAAGGATATGGGGAATATCCAAACTCTGGATCCCACACAGTTTGGTTTTGTAGAGGGTAGGTCATGCCTGCTCAACCTGGTCAAATTCTTTGAGTCAGTAACCAAAGCTGTGGATGAATGCAAGGTGATTCATACAGCCTACCATGACCTGGCCAAGGACTTTGATACCATTCCCCACTCAAGAATCATAGAGAAACTCACTAAGCTAGGCATCAATGCTTATATCGCTAGGTGGGTTGCAAACTGGCTCACAGATAGAACCCACAGTGTGAAAGTAGCTGACTCCAAGTCAGACTGCTGATCTGTCAGAAATGGAGTCCCACAGGGTTTAGTCCTGGGTCTTCTCCTGTTTGGTATCTACTTCTTTGAAGTCCAGCCAAACACGAAGGGACTCTGGTTGACAAAGTTCACTGATGATTGCAAGTTGGGAGCTATTATTAACTCCACAAGTGATGATGGCATCCTACAGACAGCCTCACTTAGACCAATGACTGGTGTCAGAACCATGGACTTAAGCTCAATGCCAAAAAATGTGTCATCATCCTCTTTGGAAAAAAACAGTTCCCATGAATTGCCACATTGATGGTAGTCCACTGAATGCAGAAGGCATTACAAGAGATCTGGGAACACAGGTTGACAGCAGCCTCTCTTTTGACCACCACATTGCCACTGTAGTCAGAAAGTCCTTCTATGTGGCACATCTCATTACTAAGGGTTTTGCATCCATAAAGAAAGAGGTCATTGTCTCCCTCTACTCTTCCCTTATTAGGCCAATCATCGAGTACAATGCCCCATTTGTCATGTACCTCACTAGACACCTGCACTAACTGCAGTGGCCACAAAAGTACCTCACAAAGAGGATCCTAGGTCATAAACACTTGTCCTATATGGACAGACTCAAAAAACTCCAACTATTCTCTGTCTCATATCACCTACTTAGAAGCCATCTCTGCTTGACATACAAAGCCATGTTTGCCCCAGCTCTGTTAGAAATGCTATGTCTAAAGAAATCCTAGTCCCTCCACACTACATGCTCCAGAGACCTCAACCTCATTACCACAATCAACAGAATATGCTGGAGGGACAGGTTCATATCCCAGAGACTGCCCATGCTATGGAATAGACTTCCCATACATGTCAAACAGAGCAACTCAGTGGCCCTCTTCAAACGAAATCTTGATGAGTGAATGGAAAATAGAAATTTCACCCTGGGGATCACTCCATCAGCCTCTGGAAAGTTGCTGGGGTATTTTTCATCCCAAAGGACATCTTTGTGAACTCATACAAACTAAAATTAGTCACAAAGGCTAACCTCTCTCTAGCACTGGAAGTCAAGGGCACCTGCCAGTAACCCTTGTTAAGATCAATGGTGGTAAGATACTTATCCCCACCCAGCTGTTCTATGGTCTCATCTGTCCTAGGCATGGGGTAAGCATCTGACTCTGTGTGACTATTTAATTTCCTGTAGTCCACACAAAACCTGGTGCTGCCATCCTTCTTTGGCACCAGTACCAATGGGGAGGCCCAGGGACTGTTGGACAATTGAATTACCTCTAGTTCCAACATTTCCTGTATCTCCTCCCTCAGAGTCTGACTCTCTCAGACACCCTATACAAGGCCTGCTAAATAGGCCTATATAGTCCTGTATCCACCTGCTGCACGAGGTGGGTGCACCCTGGATTCACAGTGAACATGTCCCCAAACTCCTGTAACATTGCTCAAATTTCTCGAACCTGGGTAGGAGATAGCTGCTGGGACATTGCTACCCCTTCCACTGAAGTGTCAGTCCAAGCCTCACTGAAGAGATCAGTCACCAGATCTCCCTCAGACTCCTCCTGCAGTCCACTGCAAATACTTAGTACAAGGGCCTCCCTATCATGGTAAAGTTTCATCATGTCAACATGATACAATTTGTGCTCCTGCCTAGCAGTTCAACCATGTAGTTGACATCACTTACCTTTTTTACCACCTTGTAGCATCCCTCCCAAGCTACTTGCAGGTACACTTGTTGTGTCTGACAGGAATGAGAACCATTACCTGCTGCCCTACAGCATACACTCTAACTTGAGCATTCCTGTCATACCAGACCTTTTTCTGCTGTTGGGCTTCTGCCAGGTTCTTCTGGGCCAAGCCCATTAGTTCCCGAGACTTGTCCTGAGGTTTAGGACATTTGTCACAACAGACTCCTTGTAAGATTCACACTCACCCTCCCACTCATCACAAATTAAATCTAGAGATTCCCTTACCCTATGGCCATACAGCAACTTAAAGAGTGAAAGCCTGTGGATTCCTGGGGAACCTCTCTGTAAGCAAAAAAAAATGGGGCAGATATTTGTCCCAATCTGTCTTAAAATGGTCTGCAAATGCCCATAGCATGGACTTGAGTGAAGAGTTTAATCTCTCAACAAGACCATTAGTCTGGTTATGGTAGGGGATGGTCTTCAGGTGCTTCACCCGACAGTACTTCTACAGACAAGCCAGCAGGTCTGACATGAAATTGGCACCTCTGTCAGTCAGTATTTCTTTTGGAAAACCTACCCTGCTGAAAATCTCTAGCAAAGCATTTGCTACCTTGTCTGCCTCAATGGATGACAGAGCCATTGCCTCAGGGTATCCTCTAGCATAATGTAGTACCACTAGGATATACTTTTTCCCTGTAGAACTTGGGGTACTCAGAGGCCCCACAATATCCATAGCTACCCTCTGAAATGGCTCCTCAATCACAGACAAAGGCATCAAAGGAGCTCTCACCTTGTCTCCTGCCTTGCCTACCTTTTGGCACTGCTCACAGGTCCTGCAGTACCCTGTTTCATCTCTGGAAATTCCAGGCCAATAAAAGTTCTGCATAATATGTCTCTTTGTATGTTTTATGCCCATATGACCTGCAAAGGGAATATCATGGGCTATGGCTAGAAGCGCCAGATGATAGGCACTAGGTATGGTCAACTGCTGTATCCTCTCACTTACTAGCCCTCCCTCAGGGGTCCACTCTGTATACAGTAACCCTTTGTCCCAGTATACAGATTCCCCCTTCCCTTGAGAATCAGGCTCCTCACTAACTACCTCCCTCAGGCCTTGCAATGTAGGATCTTAGAACTGAGCCTGTCTCAACTCTCTCTTTGTAACCCTTCCCAGATCCCCCTACACAGGAAGTCTGGTATCCTCTGACAGCAGTGCCTCACTGTCAGCCTGGGTACCACTACTCACCTCTAGCAAGTAGTGCTCCTTTGTAACCATTGCAGGCTTTACAATGGTTATGTTAGAGGCTGTGTCTCTCTTAGCATTGGTCTCTTTGCCATTCACTAAAACAAGATATATCTTCTTGTGGTAGTTTGGTACCCTTGTTGTTTCAAGACAACCTTCTGTTGGCATTTTGTCCTTTCCACGTACTGGCTCCCTCACCTTTTGTTTCACACCTTGCCTCTGTGGACATCTGTATGCCACATGGCCCCTCTGGTTGCATTCAAAAAATTTTACCTAAGTCCTGGACGTGTACCTGGACTAGTGGCTTCCCCTGCTACTGGCAGATTCTGTTGTGCTGGTCTGGGCAGCCTACCATGGGTACCCTTAGACCCATGAGCAGCAGTGGGTGTCCGTTTCCTGTGCCTGGATGTCCTGCTTGCTAGGTATAAGTCTCCCTTCTTCCCCAACTAATCTGAAGTAGCACATTGTCTAACAGCTAACCAGATCTTCATGTCCTTAGGCAAAGTGCTAAAGGCTTGTTCCCTCACCAAAAGGTCTGCCAGCCCTTCAAAGGTGGTGACCTGACATCCACTCACCCACCTATGAAAATAAGTGCTCAGTTCAGTAACATATTCACACACACTTTCATCTGCCTTGTGTCTATGCTCACAAATATTTTTCTTATGTTTCAGGTGTTATCTTAAACAATTCTAACAAACAATTCTTTACAGAATTATAGTTAAAACAGTCAACATCAAATAATTTGGAAAGTACATTTACAGCTTTACGATGGGGTAAGGGGGTCAGAAACTGCACCCAGAGCCTTTGGTCAACATCATACTGTTTACATACTCTCTCAAACATGTGAATGAAACTATCAAAATGATCCTCCTCTGTAAACTGCAGAAAAAATGTACTGACCTTTTATACTTCTGGGGTCCGGTTACTCCCTTCCCCATTACCTCCATGACTCTGCTGAAGAGTCAGCATCTCCTTTTTGTGCTGCCTCTGCCTCTCCTTCTCCACAGCTTCCATTTCCAAACGCCTGGCATCCAACTCAAATCTGTTTAGCTCCAGGTTTTTAAGTCCTCTGCAGAAAGGTTGAGCTGTCCATTCTCTGAGTGTTGTACATCTCCACAGCCAGTCTCATCATCCTCCTGATTGCTGTTTTCTGATGCAGCTGTGACCAAAGCTGCAATCATGTCTGCCTTAGTCAGGTTTCCATGCACCAGTCCTTTAGCCTGGTATATCTCAGCCAACTGGCTCCTTGTCAGCTTGCCATACTCCTCTGCTGATATGCTTGTCTGTTTTCCCTGACTAACTAAGATTACAAAAGAAATAAAACAATAGTGATCTGAACTCTGAATATTCACTGTGTGGCTGATTTAGAGTGCAAAAACACATTCAGTGATCAACTTTACACAAGCTAAAGGAATTCACTATCCACACCACTACAAGCCAATTAATATGTGATGTGGCTTACTCACCACTATCAAACAATTAATATTTGATATGGCTATCCCACCACTGCCAAACAATTAATATGTGATGTCCATGCACTGGCCCAGTAATCAATGAGCCTCAATCCTCACCACTAGCACCAGTGAGGGGTGTGCAAATTGGGAAGGATAACAAGTGCACACACAGTAAAGTACTATTTCCCTTAAGAGCAAACAGAGATCACAGTCAGTCTGGGGCTGGTTTCTCCCTTTCTCTCCAAATCCCCAATAATACTCCCTACTGGCAGACCACGGCTTAGTGGTCAAGCCAAAACCACCAACACCCTCTCTATCCAACCAGTGCTTCGTGTTCCTGCCCATGTAGCTGACACACATACAGACGCACACACACACACACACACACACACACACACACACACACACACACACACACACACACACACACACACACACGCACACATGCACACATACACACACACACACACACACACACACACACACACACACACACACACACACACACACACACACACACACACACACACACACACACACACACACACACACACTTTAAGATATGAGTTACATAGAAACACACAGACACTCCCGGGGAAGGCTGGCACAGGTTCTCCAGCTATGCCCCTTTCTACCCAGGCTATAAGGTAGTAATCCACTGCCACCAACCACTATTTATCAGCTATTAATAAGGTTTTTATGAAAGGGTGTCCAATTATACTGTGCAATATTATTATCCAATTAGTAAATGTGGCGAACAGCGAGACTATTGGAGTGGCTTTGTACAGTATCACCAAATACATGTAAGTACCCTAAAGCTTAAATTATCTCTACAGAAAGTAGCCACAGTTGAAAGGTTTAAAAATATTTAATAATAAATAATAAAAATGCAAGACAATACTTATTACTTCAACACAATGACATTACAGAGTTCAGAGATCACAGGAATCTTTTAAAATAATATTGTAGGATAGTCTGACATACATATAGAAAACAGCTAGACTAATCTTACTATGTATATCTATCCCTAGATAAATACTAAAATCTATGATCCTACTTACATACAGAGCAAAGGCAGAGTCCTGGTTGGTTGATGTGTTCAGGTTCAGACAAAATACAAAATGTTTAATTCTCTCTCTCTGTCTCTCTCTCTCTCTCTGGGAAAGTCCTAAATTGATAACACAGTACTGCAGAGCCATTTCACATTAAATCATTCTTGACACTTCTTTGATTCCCAGGCTACCAGAAACTCAAAATGTACATTTCTTAGTAAACTTGCACCTGGCCAGGACGCCACAGCAATAAAATACATTATACATGTAAAATCTAGCAATTAACTCTGTCTTAATAACAATAGAAATAATTTGCTAGCCCAGACATCCTGTATCCAAGCTTTGAGATCAAACACAGTTGTAATTCTTTACTTAACAGCTTTCTTCCAGCAGAGTGCACTTTGGTTACATTTATGAAGCTCAAAACATGCAGTTTAATCCTAACATATAATTCTCTTTACATTTGCAGAACAAGCCTGTATTTAATATTTACAAAGACATAGAATTATCTACAAAATTCTGTCTCGCTAGGCTAGCAGCCTTCAGGGATGATATTACACAAATTCCCCTAAAGCTACTGTAACAAAAAAAAAATCAGTCAAGTGATTTATGTCAACACACCACATAGGAATTTGCATTTTGTTAGATTCAGCAGTCTAAACAACTGTCACAGTAAATGTTTCAAAAATAATGCCTTTACTCTAATGCAATCTGTGTACCTTTAGCACAGCAAGTTTAAGCAGCATTGCATGGAGATAATTGGAGTAGTGCAGCCAATTGTAAAAGCTCATCAGTTTTTTCATAGGACACGAAGAGCCATTCATGGCTCAGCATTGCTGTGCAATACCAATCTCTGTGCAAATGCAAAGGACAAAAAGTGAAGGCTTCATTAGGGGGCATTTCTGCCATGTGTGTGGTATGTGATTCTATTTTTTTATTAGATTAATGGTGTGAAAATGGGGTAGATAGGAAAATGGTGAAATGGGGTTCAAGCAGGGTAAGAACAAAGGGAAAGCAACATAGGAATGTGCAGGAAGAAGGTAGGAAAGAGACAAAGCTATGGACTTCTTCAACAGTGTAATATGAACATGTATATACAATTGGATGAATTTGGACATTCAAAACAACACAGACGACTGACAACAATGCAATCATGTTGTATAGCCAACTGGACCAAATCAAGTGTGTTGAGAAGAACATGGGTGAATTTGAAATCCATATATGGGACAATTTTTTTTTCTTTTGTGGGACAGTTGCCCATTTTATCCTTTTTATTTCAAAAATAAATTGAAGGGATGTAGGAAGAGGGTGATGGAGAAGGAATGTAATAATGTCAGGGTCAGGTAAGTAGGGTAGTTGAGGAAGCAGGTGCAGACAATCAGGACAAACAAGACAGAAACAGGGATAGTGAGGAGCACAAAAGGTTGGGGGACATCATGAATGGGGATGGGGGGACATCAGAGGTACATGCCCATCAAGTATAGGAAGAGTGAGAATCTAGTCCTCACTTCAACTGCCATCACTATCCCCTTCAGCAGCTTCCTGTTGGATTGCTTGATTTTTTTTTTTTTTTTTGCATTTCCACAAGCAACTTCTCCTAATGGCTGAGGTATGCACTACTGGTACTTTCTAACATCTCACGCAGCATACCTGGCAGATCCTGGTGGGTGACATAATCCTCACGTCCACCAAAACTCCCAGAGGATACCACTGCACCACATAGGAAGGTGAAGCAATTAACAATGTATCCTTTTGAAAGTAACAATGTATCATTTTTGTCTGTAGGTGTTGTGTATAACTGCTGACTGCTGTACAATTCCACTTAACATGTTTGCATGAAGAAAGGCAAAACAAGTAAAAATTTATTATTTTTGACTGCAGCAGTAAGCTGTGTTTGCACGGATAAGCAACTGGGACTTGAACCATGGTCTAACTATCCTATGACCTGTGTGTCTCAATATGTTTGTAAGGTATGCTGCACACACAATAGATTCACAAGTCTAATTTATGCAGTCCTTATCATACAAGCTGCTGAGTGGTCATAAAATGGTACTAAGCAGAATTGTGCTTCTTAAGGCAACTTTCATTAAACTTAAAATATTTATACATTTCACCATGTTTGCACTAAGCCATGCACTGTGCAAATATTAATAAACAATCATTTTAACACATTACAGATTTTGACACAGCTCTAGATTTGAACTATCATACTAATGAAACTACAAAGTACAGTGGGAGTGTGTTTTCTCTTCTTACCACAGAAACAACTTTACAGCAGGAAAGCAAATCGTGCATACAAGCAATTCACATTTCCTCTAGAGTATTACCAAGACAAAGGCAAATACACTTGTACACTGTCATTTGTTTGTACATTTGTAGCATACATATTTAGTGCAATGACTGATCACACAATCATATAGTAATAATTTTGCACCAAAGCAACTCTGTCTTCTCTTTGTATTGTATTCATTCTTCTCTTATCTGTCCTGTACTCTCAGAAATGCAGTATATAGGGCATTCTGTCTCTGTCTCCTTTAACTGTATCATAAAAAATACTTGACAGTATGTAACATTTATCAGCACAGGAAGGAGAGTTTGTCTATTATACCACAAATATGATAAATGTGTGTTGTTTAGTTTCATTTAAAAGCTTGCTAAAGTCACTTCTACACTTTGTAACTGTATCTTGGGTGACACACCTAATGCAGGTAAGGCAGTCTGAATTGCCATTGCATCTTCCTTTTCCATCCTATGGATCACTCACAGTTGCAAGTTATTAGCAAGTAATAGTCTTATATAGCCTACACTATATTTACATCTTTGTGTAGCAGATGTAAATATAGTGTAGAGCCTACACTAAATTTACATCTGTTACATGAACTCAGAAGTGTAGTACTCAGCAATCCTAATGAGTTCACGCCTCATTTGCATCGTCAACATGCTCAGAGGCCTGAATCTGCACTATAAAAGATAGCCATTTAGCTGGAGAACTTGAAGGTAAGGAGACTTGATATTCATTTTAAGGTGATTCATCTTAAGAGAAGGCTTCTAATTTTGTTAAAGTATGCTTGTATTATTCAAGTACATTATAGATTTTGTAACATGTTATAAAGCAATTTATATATCCAGGAGAAAATGGAACTTTTATCTGATGCACTTCGTATATTTCACTGTTGACACAGACATTTTTGACATGCATTTATATTTCTCAGATAGACAGGTTATTAACTTTCATCACAAGTATTATTGTTACAAGTGTATTTTACAATCTTCTATGTTATTGCAAAAAAAAAAAAAACAGTAATGTAAGTGTTGCTGACAGGGTTGTTATGCTTCTGAGATGACCGAGGGTCACCTCCAGGGGAGTGGTGAACATAGCTAGAGGTGACTGGCAATCATAAATTGACTGTGCTGTTGTAAATGTGTGCACATTCTGATAATTGTATGGAAAGCATATATACCTATTTAATTCTGTGTTCTTCCTTGATTTGTGCAAACCTTCATTTGTTTGTTGTTTTTGGGGTGGGGCTCCTACCATTTGCATGTTGCAAGAACAATAGTTGTGTTTCAAGTGCTTTTTTTGATGAAAATGTGTAGGCATCCTAATATTTCAGTGAGAAACATCATACAAATCACTTAAGTGGTATTCCTTGCTTTGAACAAATGTTTTTTTTTTTGTGTGTGTGAGGGTGAGGTGGGACAGTCACAAAACCTTCATTTTTAATAACTGAAAAGTCTCTTTCCAGTGCTTAATGTTGGCAAACATGTACATAATCAAGACTTTTACATAGGTGATTATTTTAGTGTTGTAGCCTTCTCTGTTTTATGTCACATAGGATTATGGCACCCAAGATTACAATCCCCATAAACTCCCTTACAGAATTAAATCATAATGCAGGCACTGAGGCACCATGGTGCTTTTCTGCTTGTCAGATGCTGTGAGGATATAGATGCCAACCAGAATGCAGATTTGGAACCAGTTAGATGTTAATGCAGTAGGGGATCAAGCCAGGAATTATGATTAGGTGCATCATTCGGCCACCAATATGCTTTCATCAGCCTGGAGGAGAGCAGCTGCAGTTGCACAAGAACAGCTAGCTACTAGGGGTGGTCCTACTACTGAGCCACCACTGACACAAAATAATGAGTTCCTGTCCACAGTCAGAGATCCAGACAGCTCAATGGAAACTACACACCAACATGTGATTAATGTCGGTGCTAATGTGTCTGGGAGAATAACTATGTCCCGGGAGAGCTTCCACTTAGGCTTCAGTATGGCTAGTTTCAAATTTTTTTACATGGTAAAATATATAATTTCTTTAAGACATCCGAGGAAACTTTTTTTTCTGTACCTATTGTTTAGCTAATATATTTACGCAACATAACCGGTTATTGCACATGGACTGTGGATTGACGTGTCAGCCAAGTTTCATTTACAACTATTTCTTACAGAACATCTAGGCAACTGTGTATTCACTGTCCCATTGTGTTGTTCCCATTGTGATGGTTAATTGCCATCTTTCCCTTGCTTCATTTCTTCCAGGACCATCCTCCCTACAAAGTGTGGATTCATCTGCACATAGAAAGCAAATTTTTTTTTTACTTTCGTTCATTTAATAAAACACCACGAACTTCATCACAATAAATACAAAAACTTGAAACCATCCTTTAAATACCTGCCATGTGCAAAAAATCATCCAATGACAAAATGCTTCAAATACATTATTTAAATAGCCACTGAGATGTCATAAAAATGTAAAAATACACTACAAATTTTTTTAACATTACATATGTATAAAAATATGAAAATGTATATATATATATATATATATATATATATATATATATATATATATATAATAGTGAATAATAACAAACTACTACACAGTGTTTCATCAAATAAAGCCCATTTTGTGAACAGCTTGGCTCACTACATCAAGTAATGTGGTGTTATATTAAATGAACAAAAGCTTATAAGTTTTGTGGTCTGGTTCCTTCCTGGTCTTTGGTTTGCTGCTTTTTCACTTTTACTTTGTTCTTTGTAGTTGTTTAGCCATTTTTTTTTTCAATTTTTTTTTTGCTTACTGATGACAATTCTTCAGATAATATATACATGTATCTGTATGTGTGAGGTGTATGTAATGAGTTTCTGTATTGCTGTACCATCTGCGGTATTATTATTTTGTTAACATATAAATTGTTTTAATATTTACTGTAGTAGTAATTTAGTGGAATACAGTGGAAATGTAGGACTCCTGCACTCAGATGTCATATCGGTAGGCTCTGATGATGATGGTGGCCAAACAGAGGCACAGTAAGGAGGGCAGAGGTTGAATCTGCCAGTGAGGTTGAGATTCAGCCATCCCATGTATTTCCATCAGATGCAGTCAATATGCCTATGCATATCCATTACACTGATTCCTTAGATATTTGACAGGTGGAGGTTGACGAACTTGATCAGGGTAGTGTGGTTACTACAGCTTCAGTGCCGGCTGACTCTGGCTGTAGCCAAGCCTGTGCAAATGATGATAACTGTGCCATCTCCTTGTTTCTGTCTTTTGGATTCAGGGATATATATATATATCTATATATCTATATATATATATATATATATATATATATATATATATATATATATATATATATACATATATACATATATATCGGGTTCCTATTAGAAGACTGAAGACGCATTCTTTTGAATGCGCCTTGGTCGAACATAAAAGACTGAAATGGCAAAATATCGAAGCGGCATGTAAGCAAATTCTTTCCCTGGGAAAGAATTTACTTGGCTGCTTCGGTACTTTGCCGTTTTCGGCACTGTAGTGCGGTCTTGGAGTTGGTATATTTAAGTAGGGGTGTGTGGGGGGCGCAGACCCCCACTTAATGTTATAAAGTGTTTTCGTTTTTTTTTTTTCTTGTTGGAACAGCGGTTTTTATCCCTTGGAAAAAAATCGCTGTTCTGACAGTTTGATATTGTAAGCTTTCGCTTACATTGGGTCGATTAATCACTATTCGCTCTTTTAAGAGTTCGGTGATGTAATATAGACTATATATATATATATATATATATATATATATATATATATATATATATATATATATTTGTTCTGATACACAGTTTGCTTGGCTGACTGAGTGCTTAATGTATATGTATTGCTGATGCTATTTTAAAATTCTACTGCTTCCTTACATGTTTTTGTATTCTATGTGTCTTTGATGCATGAGGCCTATTAGTTGATAAATAACAGGTGTCTATTGACATGTCAGTCCTGTGACATATTGATGTCATTGCTGTAAAACTCACACACCTTCTACTTAGATACATTTGCAAGTAACAGTATGCAAGGATTTGCCATTCATTTGTGTTCTTACCAATTTATATTCCTGTTCCAGGTTCAGCGTTTACCTTGGTAGTCCTGGAGTTACAGCTGTTTTAATTCAGGGCTGATGATGTGTAATGTTAGCAGTACACAGCCATTACATGGATAATTAAAGGGTGTGAGTATTCAACAACATCAATTTTACTGTATGTATGAGCATAGGATAAAAAGTTGCACCCATTAGGTGGCCAGCATGTGTGCTACCCATTGCCTCTTGGTCAGGGTGAGCTTATATTGTGCACACCTACATCTACCTACATCCACAACAGTTGATGGTTCCACATCTGAGTCCTCAATTGCGTGTGGCTGTGATGACCTTGCCAGTGGTGGTGGAATATGTCCCCTTCCCCTTGTTGTTCCTGTTAAAGCTGTTTTCTCAGGATAATATTCTGTAAGATATCACAGACAGTGAAAAGTTCAGCACAAGTACTGGGATTCATTTGTAGGGCTCCCCCTGATGTATCTTGGTACTGGAACCATGACTTAAACACCCAAAATCCTGCTCTATGATATTTCCTGTTTGAGTGTGTACATCATTATAACATTCTTCCGTGGGTGTGTATTTCTGATGGCATCATCAGCGAAGTTTTGAGTGCATACTCTGCATCCTCCAGTAAATGACCTTGTGTGGTATAACCCCTGGAAAACCTGTAGTAGAGCTGAGAGTTGTGCCAGATATGGGAGTCATGGTAACTGCTGAGGTTGCCAGCAGACACATTCAGGATAATTCAATTAGTGTTACACATAACCTGGCAGTTAATTATTGGAAGCTCTTTCTGTTTATGTAGACCCTTCCCTTTTCCCCAGGTGGTGCTTTAATCTCTATGTGCATGCAGTCTGTGGCACCCAAAACTTCAGGAAAGTGTGCTATGGAGTAGAAATCCTGCATAGTTGTAGTTGTGTCCTTGGGAGTATGGGGAAATATATATATAGGCACTGGCATACTGTAGCATAGCAGTCAGGAAATGATGTAGGATTCTGGATGCTGCTGGCTGTGACACCCCCAACGTGTCCTCTGTTGGTATCTGGAAGGGTCCTGTAGTTAAAATTGTAAGTGCTACATATACCTTGGTCTCACTAGGTATCGATTCTCCTTCGTTTGCCCTCACTGTCAGCTGAGGATGGCAGAAGTTCCAGAGTTCCTGTAGTGTGTCTCTGTCCACCCTGTGACAGTCTAGTATTTCCAACTCATGCAGACCATGAAAAGTTAAACAGGGTCTAAATACCCTTCTCTTTTTGGCTGATGTCTATTAGCAGCAGCATAGACTTGGGCCTATTGCATATGCACATGCAGAAGAGCAACAGTAGCTCCTAACATCCTTTCTCTGTTGAGTAGTTTCTGTGGCTGTATTCCAGTAGGTTTTCGAATTCGAGGCCAAAACCTGCACTAAGGGTACATGGTTCCTTTATAGCTTTTTGAATAGCTCCTCCATCTTGGATTGGCTGACTAACATGCAGCTCAGCCGCTTATGCTGTAATTAGCATGCCATGATGTTTACAGGGTTTGCATGGCTCTACACAGTGTGTAGAGCTGCTTACTGAATACAAATCATCTATTTACCATGCACGCATTGTGATGTACATATGTTTTTAGCTCACCATGTAAGTTTATTGAATTCAGCCCAAAGTGTTTACATTGTTGAATTTTCAGTACTTCAGTCTACTAAAAAGACAAAGAAGCTGAGGGAAGGAGTGTATAAGGGAGGAAGGAAAGAAGGAAGGAAGATATTTTCTTGTGGAGACTGCGAATAGAGAGTGTAAACTGATTAACTGGAATTTTTATAGTCTGAATGATGAGAGAATGACACATTTTGATTTCTTTACAAACACCCTAGATGAGTTTAGGGATGTCACACAACCATTAAAGATAGTAGGACTATTATGTGGTACAACAGCCTAGCATTGTCAAAGTAACTGCAAGTGCATCTATATAATCCTACTACACAAGAAAAAACTGAGCAGGAAAACAAAGTATATATGTGGCATATGTTGAACCCAGTGGTCAAAGCTTGTACCTTTATGTTTCCAGCAATGGGTGCTGCAAGTCAGATAGACTTATTTCTAGTTAATATCACTATACTCTGACCATTATATAGTTATAATGGAACTGAAATGCTAATAATTGTTGGTGGATGGAGATTTTGGAGGCTGGACCTATTATTACCCAAAAGATTGACTAGAAAGAGTCTTTAAAGAGTTAGACCAAAGTTTTTTTAGGGAGAATCATGGTGTTGATTGTACAATGTCAGCCAAGTGGGGAGTGCTTAAGATGAAACTAAAGAAGCACTGTATCTGGCATGAGAGGAAGTAAGAAGGCATTGGGTTTGACAAACTGAGGAAACTTGAAAGGAAAATTGTTAATTTGGATTATGAATATAAAAGAGGAATGTGTAAACATGAGGTGATGAGAGCCAGTCGTATCATACGTAAGAGAATGTACAAGTATTTGCAATGCCAGTCTATTCAAGATACACAGGAAAAAATTGAGAGAAGTGTTCTATGCCAAATACTAATTATTAACTAGGAGGCATAGCAAGTGAAGGTGTGAGCAAGCTTTAGTGAACTTAGAAATCCTAATGATGAGCTTATCTGTAGTCAGTAAGCCTATAGTACTGTTATAGCTAGCTTCTAAACAGAAGTACAATTGCCTTCTCATTGGGAGGAATAAAATAACATGGCACTATTTTTCAGTGGACTAATTCCCACAATCACCGGTAGCAGATATTAAAATTTTAACTAAGCCATTTAAAATTTGTGAAGCCTAACAGGCTACAGGTAGTGTCAGAAAAGATAAAGCTTCCACCCAAGATAGATTGCTATTAAGCTTCTTCATTGATGTTAAAATAGGAGTAGGGTAGGAGACTCTACACTTTAGCAAGATGTCCTAATCAGAAAATAATTACCATACTCATCACACATATCTCATCACACTTAGCTTTGAGTGTGTCATTTCCTAAAGAAGGAAATAGCAGTAGTTTCCTGGTTAATTATAGACTAATATTTTTGTAGCCCTCAGAAAATATAATCCCATCTGAACTTCTTGAAGAAGAGTAGACAATGTGATTGCTAGACTTACACAGGGAAGCCATTTGGGCTTTATGAAGGTCAGAATGTGGGATCCAGAGCATTTAAGGGTTTTATTTAATACACACAAGTTGGTCAAGTCACAAAACTCCACTGTAGTATGCATTTTCAATAGTTTTCAAAAATCATTCTGGGACATCTGGAGGCATGTGTTCTGACACTCTAATGGAGTGGAGCTTCCTGGTGGAGGCTTGTTGCCACTCATGAAGTGCTTTCTGTAGAGTGGGCAGGGTGATTTGCTGACATCAAATCCATGCAAACATGGATGAGTGCAGTGCCCTTCATCCATTGTACATCTCTCCATAGGGTGTTAGGCATAAAGGCCAGTGCTGGGAGAAACTGGGAAGGTTGAAGTAGAAAAGTCTCCCATGACAGCAGCAGAATGATGCACAGTCCCAGGATGCTTAATGTTCCATACTGGCCACAACCTGTTCATAGAAAGTCTGGGGTGGGGTTAAGGAGAGGTAGGTAGATTTTATGATGGATGCAGTCACTAGAGTCCACTGTGGGGCAGCTGCATGGAGAGAATAAAAATTATTCAGCTCATAAAATGGAGTTTCATTTGAAAAGTTTTGTAAAGCTTTGCATACAACAGCAATTTACTGAATAGTGCAAGATGCAACATACATCACACTTACCACAGAGAGCCACAAACAGCTGTGCCTCCAAACCCTATCAGCTATAATGAGGGACTCATTTAAATTGCATTATGTTCCTCCTGCTGTTCATATTGTCCCACAGATTCCTAAGTATATACATTATGAAGCATCATATTAACTGGGAAATTCTGCTTGTTGGACCTCCGACACCTGGTTAGATACCTGGTTTGCCTATACAGAATTTTGTGGCATTTGGACCCAATGATTTCTTTCCTTAAAGGACTGAGCTGTTCTCATTGGTGAAATTTCCTGGCTTGAATTTGTGTGGAGAAACAATGGTCTATTCTCCCTATGCTACATCTCAAATAGTTCTGAGCAGATGTCCATCAACTAGGCCTACAAATAGATATGAGGAACAACAGGAGCGGCCATAGGTTAACTGGTGCCCTAGGCAAAACAGCTCCATGGCGCCCCCCAACACATTACCAGGTGCCCCCATTCTGGTCTACCTACACCAAATCAATACTGGAAAAGTGCCCCTGCTACACCGGCGCCCTAGGCGGCCACCTAGTTGGCCTATGCCTAAGGCCGGCCATGAGGAACAATTATTTGGCTATCACATTTGGTCTCTTTTTTTTTGGGACATTAGTATCAGATAATGTGAAAACAAAGTTTGGAAAAGGCTTTTCCTTATGTTCTTACAAAAATCAAAGCCATCAAGATGTTTTAACAGTCTCAATCTCCTTTTCTGGTGAAGCTTTGCCATATTATCATTGCAGTAAGAATAGTTTCAAAGCTGACAGCAATGCTGACAATAATGACAAAGTAGTAGAAGATAGTAGTGGAAAGTCTGGGAGCCAGGGGGACGAGATAATAATATGCAAAACCAGTTTAGTCAGAAGCAGGTCACTGACTCAGAAACCATATGTATGGAAAATGATATAGACCAATGTCTTGTTCAAAGTAGGCAACTCCCTGATAGCATGGCATCAGTGTCTGGATATGAGTGTGATATTCTGGTCAAACATTTTGTTTGGAAGAATATTCCTCACTGACCTTCTCATATTTGATGGCTAAAATGAAAGAAAAGTTACCTCAACAGGAGCAACACCTGAAGTTGCAAAGTTTATTTCAAGGTTCAGAACTAAACAAAGAAAGTATATATGATAAACAGTGCAAACTTTTGAAAGAAAGATCCTTTCCTCTTTCCTTTTTATATTATTGGATGAAGATGATCAACCGACTAGAAAGACCATCCCATGCTTTGAACCAAAATAATGAGTTATGGAGCAGCTTCATATATTGTTGAGAAAATAATGTGTACAGTTCATGCTGTGTTTCTAGTTTTTTTGTGGGCAGTTGGTTAAGCTTGCTATGTTTTTATATTGTGTTGCATACTGGTTTCTCTATTCCTAGTTACTGTTTCAATAAAGGCTATGTTACAAAATGTATTTAAAGGGCAAATCCTGCATATCTCTCACCTTACTACTGAAGACTGTATTTTTTTACACAAAGTATGAAACATGACAAAGGACTTTATTGTCTAGTTTACAAACCCAATAATGAAATATTTATCACTGAAGCACTAGTTGCTCATGAAAGGACCAAAAAATGTTGACCATATTTTCTGGGTGCTCTTATACTGTACTTATGATGTCCATTCACTTATACCAAGAATGCTCCAGTTTTATGTGATATTTTGAAAACAATGTGCATATTTCAGTGAAGGAAGTGTACTATACTTTTTCACATTGTTTCACGCCCTGTAACTGTATTCTGATTTCATATTACAGTACAAGACATTCTGAGAACTCCATGATGTCTCTTCCATTTATCTATGTTCATTACTGGATAGACTTAAGGAGGCTTACCTATAAACTTATATATTTGTAGTGGTTTGCATATCAAACATTTGCACATTTTAACTGCAGCTAATTTTAAGTACAGAATACCACGTATCCATTTAACCATTAAGTTGGTAAATCTTTTAAGTTTAAATTGTGTGTAGCCTCTGGTAATATTTTATTTAACTGCCTGCACAGTTTACCTTGTGTACTGTATGGTTGAAATGAATTTCAAATTAATGCATCTCAGACCAAACCTCTGACATTAAAAGATATAATAGTAACAAAACACCTTATAAATATACTGTGAGCACAGATTTAATGCAAAATGTCACATTTTTTTGTGTTATAGGTGCTGTTATCCAACAATCAGGGTAGTGACCTTGTCCTGCTGTCTGGATACCAAATATAGGCAAATCTTCCCATTGAAAGCAGATTCAGCATTTGGTTTAAACGACAACCATTTCCTTAAACCCATTTTAAAATGAGGAGGCTTAAAACGTTAATTTTCATTTTTCACTGGCAACATTAATTTTCTATTTGTATATTTTATGACAATAATGTTTGTTGTCATTTATGTTGTATTAATTTCAGCTAATTTAGCTACATGCAGCCTTTAATTGATGTAGTATGTGACTTGTTATATGTTTTTCAATGGACTGAGAACTAAATGGCTTTTTAGCTCCTGAGAAAATACATTTAAATGAAAATACAAGTATGTTATTGTCTTAATGTTCACCAGCTCCATGTTTAATGAACCAGATTTTTTTTCTTTCTTCTGTTAAGTTTGCTATCATTTTGTTTGCTTATTCAACTTGCAGAATGCCTTCATCTTACTTACAGGAGATATGTGTCATAAATTAAGACAGAACAATACCCAAAACGCAGATTAGTGTTCTTGTAATCGTTTGATGAGTGAAATATTAACATGTACTGTTGCCCATAATAATTAGAAGACCCTTTAGAATGAGAAAAATGCAGATGTTATGCATCTAATGAGAATAAATATGGTAATCAGTATGAGAAATTAATGACCTTAAAACTTTATTACATCATATAATAAATAAACTTCATTCTATGTTTACAATGCATTACATCAATATTTCTGTTTAAGAATAGATTTATAATCATATATTGCATTTGATCTAAAGCATTATTTTGTATCCCATGCTAATAATTCATATGCTGTAATATTTTATCATTGTTGATGTTGCTATGCAGAACACTATTGTTGTTTTTCTGTACTATTTCAAATTTTTTTACTTGCCCCATCATTTTGCAAAGACATAAGGTAGTTTTCTGACAGTTCCAAAATTTTTGAATACATGCACTTATTCTTTTATATGAAATAATGATCTTTTGTGACAAGTCTTCCTCTTTTTATAATTAGAGTTTGAGAACAAAGCTACATTTCAGTCATTTAAAGAATGTCAGATCTGAAATGCACTGAATATTAAATGAAGCTATTTCACATATCTAACTGCGGGATAAACACAGACAACTTATGTCAGGCTAATAATTATTTACCTTTTACAAGACAATGAAACTCCTCTTGCTTCTAGCATCTTTTTAGTTGCAATGATTGTTGATATATAAAAATATTTCTTTGAATATATGATTATGAACACAATGCATTATGGTGTATTTTGTGCTGTCATTGACAATTGCAAGTGGTTTATGGCATTTTGAAAAGAGAGAAATCAGTCTATTTTCTATTCTTGCATGCAGTCTTCTCTTCTGATTGCTCCACTAAATCACAAAATTAAGCAAGAGTGTTACAATGACCTACAAGGTACCAGCATGGGGTAAGTGCTGTAAACCAGTTTCACAATAATAAAGGAAAGTTTGTATTGGTTTAAGATACAATTTTATTTTTCATCATGATTGATATTATTACATTTTGTTATCAGTATAATTTAATATGCTTACAAGATTATTTTGTTCCCAGTAGTGTGACCTATAAAGCACAAATAAGATTTAAATAACTAAGGTACATTTATAAGTAAATATTCAGAAGTAAATATGTGTTTTGTTGCACTGTTTTAAACATAAATGTGTTTAGTCATAATTAATAGAAACACAAACTATTACTGTAACATCACTATCACTGTTGAAATATCAAGTCCTCATGATGTTGTCTGTTACTAGTCAAATAAATGAAGCATTATTTTTATGGAAGACTAATGTGCATATTAATATATTCTATTTACACAATGCTCACTATTGTTTGAGTGAGACATCACCCTGCTGCCCATAGTCTCAACTATCAAATGCAGTTATGTTGCAGGTATTTCCCTACAATTTATACTATCAAAATATTTTTTTTTATTCTCACTTTTTATTAGATGTGTTTTCCTCATGGTAAACTTTACTTTGCCATTTGTCCTGAAACTCGTTTTCTTAAAGTTACAGTTCAATATGCTTTAATCACACAGTACATTCTCATTTATATTTATACATGAATAAACACAGACACACATGCTGAAACATATACGGAGACATGCCAGCCATGGTTTATTTTGAGTACTATTCGATACACAGCACAAACTCATCATTCCAGTGCCTTTAAGAGAGCAAGGCCTGGATGGCATGTGCCTTCTATATTCATTTATTATAAGTAGTAGATTCCAGTGCGTTTCCAGATATTTTTTATTGCAAAACAGCAACTCAATCAGAAAAAAATCCGTAATTAAAGGAATAGTTACTAATAATTTAAACAGCTATACAGAATACAAATTGAATTTAAATATTGTAAACAATACACACTAACTATATATACCAAGTTACTACTGAGAGCTGATTGAAAAGGTAACTACCAATAAGTAGGAGACAAAGGTCCTGATTCGTAAAGACTTGCTCTTAGTGCGAATGACCACTTTCAGTGAGAACAGGCTGAGAGCAGGTGTTTTGGAATCTGGTCCCCATAGTAAGCTTGTTTATACATAGGCCTTATACCAAAGTAAGTCACTTACACTGTGGAATCAGAGCAGACTTACACTGGAATCTGGTCCAATATTTCTTTCCAAAGTAATAAAAAACTAGACCATAAAGCATCAGTATATTTAAGTCTATTGCTAAGAAATTGTAAATCAGAGCAGTTTAGTATTGACCTGGCATATCAGTTAATATATTTATAAATACCTTTCTGCAAAAATGTGTCAATGTTTTTCCATTTAGAGGTTATGTACAGTCTTATACCAGTGGTGTATGTATTAAGAAAGCATTTCACTGTCAGGGTAATGCCTGGACCTCGTCTGATTGCAAAGTAGGACATTTCTTAACAGATATTGAATATTTTGTTCATGTCATTGGTTCAAACAGGTTAGTGGCACAAAACCAACAAAAATGAAAATTAGAATACACCAAAAAGTTATGGCAGTTGTCTGCTGACTGATGCAAACAAGCATCAGAGTGACTAAGTGGGATGTATCCCAAGGCTTCATTTTTTAGCAGGCAGCCAGTATCCATTGTTCCAAAATTTGACCTGATGCTCTAAGAGAGCTGGACAGTGTTGAACGACTTTCACTGAAAAGAATAGTCTGGAAGGGGTGGTTAGATTCTCCTTCTGCAAAGATTTTCCTACGCAGGACAGAATCACTGCTGACAGATACTTGGTCTCAGTTTGAATGAAAAAATAATATATCCTAGAAGCTCTTATAAATACAGGGTCACCAACTATTGCATTAACTGAAGGACCAAAAATGTACCATACTTAGGATGATTTCAGTCCTAGTTTTGTTTAAGTTCAGAAGCTAGAAAAACATGTCTACGTTGAAAATATGTCCATCTATCCAAGGAAAATAAATTATACTGTTTGTATAAGTAATTACAGGAAGCTAAAATAGTACCTGAGGTAGCAAACTGAAAAAGTTAAGTCAATTTAGAAATCCCTCTATCATGCCAGTCTTTCCAATATACTGACCACTGATTGAAGAAGTGGGCACCCCCATAAAGGAGCATCAATTGGTCTCAAAACTGGGTTTTATGAACAATGTGCATAAAAAGGTATAGCCACATGCATTGTCTGAATACAATCCTAATCTTGTAATCTAGCAGGTAGTTTATTTTATGCTACAAAAGACCCGAAGCTGAGAAAGTTTTCAAAGTATCTGCTTTGATTCTAGCCCATATTGAATTAGTTGGATGAAACACAGAAAAAAAATATTTGCAAAGTGAAAACCATTGCATATTTCTTAACATTAAAGAGTCCTGTGTCTCCTTTTCCAGGTGAAGAAAATAATGGTTTTTAATACATTTTCTTTCTGCCCAAATTCCAAATAAAAGTAATCATTAATTTCTGAATTTTAGAGACCCAGAAATTGAACATATGGATGGTAATGCATCACAGAGCATAACAAAGTTTGGGGCAAAACAACACTTTCAGCATCCTACCTAAATAAGGAAAGGTGAAGCTTACTACAAGAATCAACAGAGAAAAATAATTATGCACAACCAGCAGTTGGGTTGCCCTAGGAAAAACTTTGATTAAACATCCATTAGTTTATTTGTGAGTTCGATTAAAAGGTGCTCAACGAAGAGGGGTTTGACAATGTGAGATCCAATTAAGTGATATAGACACAGTATATAAATCCTCTCTTTAACATGATGCTGTGATTCTGCACCATTCATATGCTTCACTCATTTCCTGTACTGTGGGGCTTGGGAATGTTCCCTTTCATTCCTGATTGGCTGTACTACTATTTCCTTTATGGAAAAGTGTTGTTGTGGAACCTCCTGGACTGTTTGGAAAAAAGACATCAACAGTGAGAAGAAAAGGCATCAGTTCTGGAAAATATATATATTTTTTCATTCTGCAGCATCATTCTATTATTTTTGTTGGCCATGTCTCCCCTCAAAGCTAAGGGCACTGAATGACCACCTATTTCATCCCTATAATCCGCTACTGCTAAGTGGTCTTGGATATATTGCATCTACATAAATCAAATTGTCCCATAAATACCAGCACCAGCGATCTAAATTTTCATTGTCAAATAAATAAAACATGAGTGAGAGATAGGTTCATAACAGTGCCTTTCCTACCTCTGAAATATATTCCTACTGCAAATCAAGCAGTGTGATCTTCCTTCAAGCAGGAACTGGATGACTGTACGTACACTCACAAATTTACTCCTGGTTTGACTTGTTAACCTTCCTCAAAAAAAGATGTACAGTCTACACATGGGTACTGGCAAGGTATAAATTGTTACAAGAGTCAGTTGTTTTGTATTTTATATAATTTATATGATTCCTATGATTCCTATTTCCCCATATTCTCCTAATGTTATGCATGCTGAGTAGTGAATAAAAAGATGATATCACAGATACAATTAGCAGAAATTAGGTTACTTCACAAGGTTGTTGTCTCTGCTGTCTCCAAAAGAGCATAAGGAGTTTACTAAACTTGGCAGCTCTTGGAGCAGAGCCACTCCTTCTCCCAAATGACACTTACCTGTTAAGTGGTTACAATGCCTATGTAGGATGCTCCTGGGTACCTCATACTGTGGGCACATCATAGGTACATAGATTTGCACTAGGTGAACAACCACAATGGCCTTATTAAACCTTGCCATGCATCCCAAATTTCTGATAAGTTCTGGTACACTTGATAAGTGTAAGTAGGGGCTTAAGAAATGAAACATTTACATGCAGGGGCCTGGGAGATGAACCATTTGCAGGTTGCCTGTGTCCCTGTGTCCATTAGAGATATAGGTGCCAAACCAGGGATGAACACCAGGCAAATCATACAGGGAAGAGGTGCTGGAGCAGACCCAAGATATCCTGAAGAGATTTAATCTTTCAACTGGCCTTGGAATACATCAGGATCCATAGAAAGTGATAGGCAATTTTTACTGAGGATAAAAGTCTGGCCAGACCTGCTCAATTTGATACCACCACTCCCTTCACCATGATAAGCAGTTTAGAAAGGGGATGGATAGATGGGTGGATGGATGGATTGATGGATGGGTGGGTGGCTAGATGGGTGGTTTTTGAATTTGTCCACAACAGTCATCTCTAAATGGCACACACAGTCACTGTCTGGGTTTCTTTGTCATACATTCAGTGACCTATCTTGCACAAGATATATTGAAATAAAAAAAAATCAATCCTCTGAAGAGATTAAAGACAAATGCCTAATCAAAACCACCTTCTTCAGAATAGTGTTCTAGCCTGTCTGTAACAGCTTAAAAAACAAACTGTTGGATGAAGCAAATATAATGCTTACTGTTATTTATGCTGTATATATTTTGCTTGTCATATCCCATATGTCTGACAGCAGAGAGCATTTTACTAAAACAAGCAAATAAATAGAGTCTACGGTATTTGGTTATAAGTTGATATAAGAGCTATATTTCAATCAAACAGAATGGTCTATATCTGTCCTAACAGATTTATACACATTTACATCTATATGACTCTACAAACACATGCACTCAGCATATTCACACACATGCACGCACACACACACACACACACACACACACACACACACACACACACACACACACACACACACACACACGCACACACGCACACACGCACACACACACACACACACACACACACACACACACACACATA
The DNA here is from genome assembly GCF_019279795.1 of Protopterus annectens. Classification (NCBI taxonomy): domain Eukaryota; kingdom Metazoa; phylum Chordata; order Ceratodontiformes; family Protopteridae; genus Protopterus; species Protopterus annectens. Next base: position 862,850,733 of record NC_056730.1, read on the forward strand.
CATACACACAAAACATCCATCTAAAGGCATAAACTGTCGGTGGTTAGAATAAGCTGCAAGCAGTAGTCAGAGAAGGCCCGAAAACCAAAAGAGACTAGATTGATGACATAAGAGTTGACTTGAGTTGACTTGAATGAAAGCACTGGAGTTCAAGGAAATACTCATGGTTCTAGCAGCACAAGAAAAGGAGGAAAAATGTACATTTGAAGAAGAATATCACAAAACAGCATGTGTAAAGACAATAGCTCAGATATTTGTCTGAGCCAGATATGGGACTAACGTACATAAGGAAAATTGGGGGGTAGAATTCAGAATTCCAGGAAGTTATTAAAAGAATGAGGGAGTGCAGAAAAAAAATGAAAAAATGGAAAAGGCAGACCAGGTTAAGAAGGAGTGCTGGTTGGATAACAAACAGGCTAAGAGGGCAGTTACAGTAAGAAAGAACAATTTATTAGTGGCATTCTACCAGTTTCTGGAAAGTGACTCAGTTGATGCCTCAAACAAACTTTATCAGGTTGCAAGGCAAAAACAAAAAATAAAGAAGATAGTCATTAGACAGCATTCATAAGGGATGCCAGCAAAAGCCTGCTCACTAGTCCAGAGAACATCAAGAATGAATGCTTCCAGCAGCTCCTGGATGCAGAAAACTCCACAGAAGTTGTACTTCACCATATTCAGCCTATGATGAGAGAGGAAGAAAAGCCCACCTTAGGAGAAGTAAGGAGAACACTAAGGAAAATGAAGCAAGGAAAAGCAGCAGGCTCAGATGGGATCACAGCAGATATTGTCCAGGTGATGGGTGAGTTAGGCAGAAATGCTGAGGGAACTCATACCAATATGGAGAGAAAGGCATATCACAGATAACTGCAGAATAAGCATCACAATATTATTGTACAAGAAAAAAGAGGCATTCATAACTGTGGGCAGTATAGATGTATTAAGCTCCTATCAAACTGAATGGCAGTGCTGTAGAGGGTGCTTGATAAATGAATATGCAGAATAGTAGGAGGTAAGATAGGAGGTGAACAGTCTGGATTTAGATCAGGATGCAGAACAACTGACCTGATATTTGCAGTAGACAGATAGTGGAGAAGGTAGAGAAGAGGGGGGTCCAAATGGGTATTCCTAATCTTGGAGAAAGCATATGGAAGCTGCCTTTTGCACTCCTACCATGGTGAAAACTCCTGGAGACATGGGTAGAATTAGTGCAGGCTATGTAAAAGGGCCCAATGATACAAGTATGAGCAATGTTTGGACTCACAGAGAGGATCCCAGTGAGAATAGAAGTGCACAAGGGATAATCACTGAGCCCACTACTGTTTGTACTTGTGATGGACTACAATAATAAAGGAGTCGTGGGAACAGATCAATAAAGCTGCTGTATGCAGATGATGTGGCATTACAAGCACACTCTGAACAGGAACTTCAGCAAAAGATGGAGGAATGGAATGAAAAAGTGAAGGCATATCAGACAAAGCCAAGTATTACTAAGACAGTTGTCATGGCAGCAAATGGGGGAATCAGAAAAAGCTAAAATTTGAGATAGAAGGGAAAACAATGGAACAAGTTAACAGCTGCAAGTATCCAGGAGATGCGGTTGTGGAGAAGTGAAGTTTGAATGAGGAGGTCAAAACTCAAATCAGAAGGGCTACAGAAAAATGGCACAGAGAGTCAGGAGTAGTGTGTAACGAAATAATACCAAAGAACAATGGAACAAGTTAACAGCTGCAAGTATCCGGGAGATGTGGTTGTGGAGAAGTGAAGTTTGAATGAGGAGGTCAAAACTCAAATCAGAAGGGCTACAGAAAAATGGCACAGAGAGTCAGGAGTAGTGTGTAACGAAATAATACCAAAGAAGCTGAAACATAAGGTATACAAAACAGAGATGTGACCAGTACATCTGTATAGTACAGAAACCTAGTCAGTAAAGGTGTAGAGGTTCAGGATGTTAAAAGTGATGGAGATAAAGTGCATGAGATGGGTGGTAGTACACATGAAGAAATTGTGACATCAGAGCAGAAGCTAGAGCATCCCCAATTGCAGTGAAAGGGAAAGAGAAGAGATTATGGTGGCCTGGTACATGTGCAGGAAAGCAAAAGACAATTTGGTGAAGAGGATTTGGGAAAGACATGAAGATGTTTTGATTAAACCAGGGCATTCAGTAAAGAACTAGATGGAGTGCATGAGAAAAGACCTGCAACAGTCAGGCATGAGTCTTGACAAATGTCAGAAAGTGGCAGTGAATTGAGAGAGATGGCAGCAGTTCATATGACACCCCAAACCCATGTAGAAAATGGGGAAAGGAGTTTAAAATAGTGTTGCTGTTGATAACGATGATGTATATATGTATGTGTATATATACATATATACACACACACACACACACACACACACACACACACACACACACACACACACATATATATATGTGTGTGTGTGTGTGTGTGTGTGTGTGTGTGGTTCCCCTTTATAACATCGTCTCACCATAATGTCAACTTGCTTAACAATGAGATGACAACATCTAACGTTTAGAACAGCGAATTCCCAAAACAGTGAATTTCACATCCGGAAAACTAACACTTGGCCACCACTGATGACCTTTGTCTTTTTCTCCACTGTAGTGCGATCTCAGAGTTGTAATATTTAAGTAGGAGGATGTGGGGGGCACAGCCCCCCACTTTAGTGGGTTTAATTTCTTTAGGGTTTTTGTTGGTGGTGGCCATGTGGCTAGTTTCCCTGAGGCAAAATTCACCGTTCCAGGAATTCGCTGTTCTAAACATTTGATGTTGTCATTTCGGTGTTAAGCGAGTTGACATTTTGGTGAGACAATGTTATAAAGTAGAGCTGTGTGTGTGTGTGTGTGTGTGTGTGTGTGTGTGTGTGTGTGTGTGTGTGTGTGGCTGTCACTCTTTTTGCCATGTTCAGCTCATTGCACAGTGAACTAATTTCAGAAGAAAGAAGAATAAATGGGTGCAGGAAAAGTAAATGAGGTTTTGGCACACTAATGCCGAGACTTTCATGATATACTGCAGGTTTCAGAATTGGGTATGAGAGTATAGTTTAAGTAAGGGAATAGATCATACCTCTCAACCTAAGAAATCTGGATAAAGCCTAAACTAATGGGGGGGGGGGCAAAGGCCCAAAATAGGGACAGATTTTAAATATTGCTCTTATAAACTTAGAAAATTGGTAGAATAACAGGATTTGTGTTAGCCTGCATTTTCTGAAAGGTATAAAGTCTTTATTTAGTGACTTCAATCCTCAGTAATTTGCCAGAAAACCACACATTTTGTAATAAACAGACCAAAAATATAAGGCAAAAATCTGGACAGTTGAGCAGTGTGTAATAGATTTAATGCTGTGTATATGGGCCAAATTCACAAAACCTCCGTGTAAGACTTAATATGTCTTACTCGGAGGCTGCAGTTGAACGGTATGATGTCAGCGTGCCATGAATATTCATGAGGGCACGCTGATTCATCTGTAACTCTTACACGGACTGAGTAGGCAAGCAGGGGGCGTGTCCGACTACCGAGCAGTCTAAAAGTCCGCGTCCCTACAAGGTTTTAAAAAGCATAGTGTCAACAGACAAGAGCGAGTTCACTCAAATGTACTTGCACCCAACACCACACTCCCTGACAGTGTAAACCCCCATCACAGTTATAAAACTTAACAAATAAATATTTTTTTAAATGCACGATATAGCTGCCTGTATTTGCGCTTGTTTGCGCGGGTGTGCCCATTGCTTAACCACAGTTAGCAATTGTTATATTGAAGAGCATATAAGAACTACTTATGCAAGTTAATCAAAATTGCAATAGTGTAATGGTAGAGCTTATGCACAAAGAGGAGGCATTCACGGTTCAAATCCCTCTCCTTCTTATTTATGTTTTAAATCAGAATTTGAAATAATACCAGACATATATGATTAAAATTTAATTAAAAGCAGTGAAATGGCCAATGTATCAGTGAACAAAATATATATTTTTAAAGGACCCAGATATATAATAGCCTGCTGTTAAGCAGTACTGTACCCAGGTAAACAGAGGTACCCATAGTTTAATAGTGCTTTACCCAGCTAAACAGAGGTGCCCATAGTTTAATAGTGCTTTACCCAGCTAAACAGAGATGCCCATAGTTTAATAGCACTTTACCCAGTGCAATAGAGTTGCCCCAAGTTTAAAAGTGCTTTACCGATTGCAATGTGTTTGTGCGGACGTGTGCGCAGCGCCAACCAGGGCACTGTGGAACAACGTAGAGCTAGGTTGCTTAAATGCAGCCACACTCCCCTAGCCTGTCTAGACAGTATTAAAATAAAAGAGTGACAAGGTTCGAACCCAGGACCTAACCATTACTAAGCAGGTCTGCAGTCAGCGTAGAATTCTCAAAAACGGCCAATCACAAAAAAGTGTGGGAAATGCAGCATATTTAAGACCCATAGGCGGGAATACTCACCATAACTGTGGTACCCACTTGCAGTCAGGATGGCTGGCGTTGGAGAAGGTAATCGCTTTAGAGCGCAAAGGTGGGGCATTGAGGAGTCTAAATTTATGGTTTGGCTCCTAGTCCACCAACATGAAGGCCGACTCATGCAGGGCCAGGTTCAATGGGGGGCATACAAGGCAGAGGCATGGAACCAGTTGGCACATGATCTTACCAGTGCCACAGGCATTCCCAGGACTGGTGAGCAGGTCCGTCACCACCATGTGGACCTGAAACGTCAAAAGGAGGACCAAATGAACCAATGGATCCAGGAGGCCCGTCATATGCCCAATGCCCCACTACTGAGTAAGTATCCATGTAATTAAGTATGTAAAAAATGCTATCCTAGCCTATAGTATGGATATGTATGTTCCAATATCCTTTCATTTATATTACAGCTGCAGGTGTTTGTTGCACGAATCGGCAAGCCTATTCTGATAGGCTGTTAAGGCTGTGCCATCAGGCTGGTTAGTAATTATTCAGCTGGTATTATTATAGAATATAAGTGAGACAGCCTGTAAAAGTGTTCAGTGTTGTAACCCAGTGATAAAGGTCAAATAAGCCTAGAATAAAGCTTCTGTTAGTTTTCTAAGATCAGATAAGTGATGCAGCCTGAAAACGAGAATTGTAATACATTAATAAAGAGTAAACAAGTCTCAAATAGAGTTTCCACCTGTATTGTAATATCAGATAACTGCTTCAGCCTGAAAATGAGTGTTCTAATCCATCAATAAAGGACAGACAAGTCTTGAATACATCCTTGTATATACTGTCATATGAAATAAGTGAGTCAGCTGGAAAGGATTGTTGTAAGCCAGTAATAAATGTTAATAAAGCCTGGAATTAAGTACCATCCTGAAATGTAAATATAAAATAAGTGAGAGAGTGTGAGAAAGAGTTTGAAGTTACCAATAAAGGTGTAAGAAGTCTGGAATAAAGGTATACTGCATGCACTACATAATGAAATGAATGAGACAGCCACAACCAAAGAGTGAAATGTTTTTAATAAAGTACAATACCTGGACTGTGTCTGTCCCACATTTTGGATATGTTGTTGTACCCTTGCATTATGGAGATAGTATGGATGTATGAAATGCTGAACATCCACAGTTGTCTAGGCCCATATAAACTGGCTGATGGGAATGCCAGTATCTCAGAGGAATATTTATAGTCCTCAACTGTTTCATGTATAGTATGTACATGTTAATCCGGTACATGAGCAGCTTGTGCTTGTGATCCCACAAATGTCAGTGTGTTGCTAGAACTGTACGTAACTGCTCAAATGTAGCAGGATACTTTACCTGAACACAGCCAGATATGAACATATATGAATACAAATGGTATGTATATTAATGTAGCAGTAACAGCTCCATCACCAACATTTCTAAGGTTACATACAGGGAACTGTACTAATACATGTAGGGGATACATATCTGCATCTAGTAGGAGTGTACAGTATACGTATAGGTATTTTAAGTTGTTAATGTAATATTTTACCACCCTACGCTATGTTCTCAAATGATGCCATTCCACACCAAACTGGGTATGTCTATTCACAATTAATTCATATGGACATTTGTCCTGTTGGTTTATACATATCTGCATGTATGTTGATGCATGTGCCCTGTTCACATATCCAAACCTGATGGCCCATTGCCACCAATCAACCCTGCATGCTGTTGGAATGTCCACTGTTGTTCTAAATATGCATGTGTTATGCTTGCTGTTCAATGTTTGGAATTCATGTGTGTTTGGTTAATGGGAATACTAATGCATGCTGTTACAACTAATTTGGAATGGTGTTGTTTGTTACTAACCCAAAATGCCATTAAATACTGCTAAACATAGGACAACAGGGAAGGCGGGTCCCAGAGGACCCACCTCTCCCACCTCAGCTGGCGATTGCACCTGGCACCAGTGCCCAGCCCGGGACCTCCTCCTCCGGTGGCCCTGTGCCACCTTCGGGTGGAAGTGCTGCAGGTGATGGGGCTCACCTCCCCTCTGCAAGCGTGGCTGGAGGAGAGCCTTCACTCACCCTCCAAAGGGTCCGGGCTGTGGTGCGTAGTGAGATCAGGTGTTCCATGACTGATCCCCTACGCCAGCTTGAGGCGAGAGTGGCGCAACTCATGGGTGTGCCTGCCCCTCCTATCCTGCCCCCAGCACAGCCTCGGCCTGGGCTGTGAAGGCACATTGGTAACTGCCCATGGGTGAGGATCTCAGTTCCACTGTTGCCATCTGTGGGCTCATGGGCTTGCGATATCCAAGCATCTGTCCCCATCAATTGTGTGTACCCACCACATGTGTCATACTCCACCCCTGTATGCGTCTTGTTTGTCTTGTCTGTTAACCTCCCCAACCCACCTCCCTCAATATTCCTACTTCCTTTACCTCACATTCCACTCCTACCTGAAAAAAAATAAAAAAAGGGCAATCTGTGCCCGCAAAAAAATTGCGCCCTATACATAGCTGTCCATTTCACACACATGTCTGCTGACATGTAAACTGATAATTACAATTGGCTGTACAACATACTTTGTTGTCCTCACTCCTCTCTCAGGGGTGGAAGGTTTCAAATTTCACTCTAAATTTCTAACATATGCACAGCTGTTGCTGGTAAAGAATTGGGCAGCTATGGGCCTTCCCTACATCCTTCCTGCACATCCTGAGCTTGTTTTCCTACTGTCCTACCCTCTTTGTGCCCCCTTTTTCACCACTTTCCTATTTCCCCATTTTCTTTTCTTTAAAAGAAATTAGCGCGGGTTTTAGCATGAGTAAGCACTTTTAAGCAGTAGTCAGCGGGTATGCGCTTGTGTGCGCTTAGCTAAGCGTCATGCAAACCTGGGCAAACCTGCTTACAACTGCTTAAAAGTGCCTTAGTCACTCTGTATGACAAGGCCTGTAGTCTGCTCGTCAGCAAAATAAAATACCCCTGTAAGTCTCGAACACCAGACCTGGGACACACTAGACTGCATGAATTACTGCTGAGCCACAGCAGATATAGAATAACTTGTTGCTGTAATAAATATATCATGCATTACTATGAGGGAATGTAAAGGGGAAATAGGAATGCCATAACACAAATCTTGTACTGTGGGCCTTAACCAGCAGGTGTTGTTGAATTGCATGACATGACTGTGAAAAGAGAATCAGCCATGCTAGTAGGGAATAAGGTTACAATAGCAGCTTACAAACCCCACACAGTATCAGGGCAGGATAAACACTGGCATATTTGCATAGGTCACAGGCCAGACCTCCCAACAGTGACTGCTCTACAGTGATGACCCTGATTTGTAAACAAATGTTAGCTGTGCCCCTCTGATTCCATGTGAAATGTACTAACAGTAGGCAGAAAGGTGTTGAATCTCACTTAATAACAAATGTCAATAAGTGAGAGTAGACACCGCTTGCACATCAGAAAAGGTGTAGTAATAGAAATGCTCTGAATCACCCAAAGTCTGAACTGCAAAATGTCTGATCTATATGACAGGTGTATCCCAGTTATATGTACCTTTCCTTGAGGCTGTTCAAATATATACATGAGAGTATCTGAGGCCTGGAAGAGTCAGAAACACACAGGCATATCAGCTTGTCTGCTGTTACACACTCTGCAAATAGCTGTAGAATGAATCCCACAAGCATGCCCTTATGTATAAGTACAACACAGAAATATCAAAGGATGTAGCCATGTACTGCT
>NC_056730.1:862863908-862921408 GCF_019279795.1 Protopterus annectens
GTGCATCCCCTCACAGCAGCCATAGCCATAGACTCACAATGGTACCACATAGGCGGAGGTCCAGGGGTTCTCAGGGGAGCATCACTGGACGTATTGCTTCTGGCAGGCATGCCCTCACAGGTCTTATGACGAGAACTATGTTCCGGGCTGTAATGCAGGGTCAGGCACGTATGGAATGGTACACCAGGCAGGGACTTAGGGCACAGAGGGCACATAACACCGCTATCAATGACAGCATCCGTGACCTTGCCAGTGCCATCCGGACATACACCGAGGTCATTGATAGACATTGGGTGGAGACAATAGATGCCCTCCACAATATGCCTTCCTCAAGCCAGGACCATGCGGGACAGTTGTGACGTTGATGTGGATGCATGCCAGCAACAGCAACAGCTGGCAGTGGTTGCGGATGGCCCACAGCTCACAGCCGCTCCCGTAGTGGCAGTACCAGCCCCAGCAATGCTGGGGCTGGCCTGTCCATTGTCCATCCCAGTAGACCATGTGCACGTAGCTCTGGCCAGTCCCAGCAGGGACATGGGTCCAGTCATCATACCTCTGCCTCTGATGACACTACCCAGTCAGGGTTGGTACCCGATACCATCCGTAGCACCCCTGCTAGGCACAGGTACTGTGTCCATGGCCAGAGACAGTGATCTGTACAGCCAAGCAGGTACAGTCTGTGGCTGTCCCACAAACCACCATATATGGCAGCCACACAGTGGAGCTGTGTGCATGCAGACGCACACACATTAAGCAAACAACTAGGGCTCACACATACACACACACATTACATCAACATTGGCCCATGCTGTACTGTTGTCCCCACACACACACACACACACACACACACACACACACACACACACACACACACACACACACAGACATGTCGATTGGATGGGTCAATGTCAGGCTCTGGCAAACAACAAAATGCCCTGTGCATATGATGATACCTGTGCCACCTCCTGTCATCTGCATTATCGACAGAGGGACAGGCTAACATGGTGCTGATGCACAGGGTGACACTATAGCAGTGTAGCAATAATAGCGAGTTGTCAACATGGAAGTCTAACTACATCCTTGTAGGTAAATCTGAGCAGACATTATGCATCAAAGCTCTGTTTGTCAATGTAGCATTGTTTACACCACTGTTAGGCCTGAGTATGTATTATCCACCCATGTGCCACTTGGCTGATGTGTGATGTGTTGCCAGTATGTGTTAGCGAGTGGACAGTATGTGTGTGATGTGTGCAGTACAGATTAGCAAGTGTACATCTGTGAACATGGTGGGTGCACACTGTCTGGATGTATGTGCATAGTGGATACATGGGACATGTGGCATACCTTGTTGTACACATTATTAACATTCCATTGCATCTATCAATGGTCAGTGTGTATTCTACTACAGTTATATACTAATATGGGTAGAAGTGTGTATGACATGGGTTGACATTATGGTGCGAGTGATACCGTTAATATCAGTCAATGATTTGCAGTCTGGTAGTATACACAACCTCAACAGTATGACTATAAGCAATCATTGGATGATGTACAGACAATTGACACACAGTAGTGGGGAACCCAGTATCAATTGGATCCTTCCGGTGCTGCACTATAACACTAAACAGTGGTGATGACCGCCACCCATTACTGTGACCACACCTGTGTGTCATATAGCCCCCTTAGGTGCATGCAGACACACTAGGGATGTGTCCATCCAAATCTGGGAACACATGGAATGGCATACAATGCATTCCCTGGATGGGACACATATCCTACACAAGGGTATCATACAGACAGATACCTGTTGTGTGATACATGCTGTATAGCAGTAAGCTGACTATGGCATAGTCATCCTCATGTACTATACATAGTATCCCGTCAGTACCACACCAGTGGTAGCCCTCAACATGTATGTCGGGTACCATTGTGTACATACAGACCCATGTTATGTCATGTGTCCCTTGGTATCCACATATCCATAGGTATTGTGGAGTCCCCAGGTGTATCACAGACATTAGAGGCCTGAATGCATATCCACAAGGCAGTCATACACCTATAAAGACTGTCCATTCTTGGCAGACTTTGTTGTGTATGACCATGTCTGACATATATCCCAGCCATATACCTTCACTCACACTACTCTTCAGTAACTGTCATGGGTGTGTGTGCCACAGACGACCTTGGTCACAGAACACGACAGTGGATGGCCATGTCACATACATACATATGTGACCTACGATCTGAGTAGCAGCAGCACAACCTGTCAATCGAAAGAAATGTATTCATGTAGTATGCAGGATTCACACCTATGTACTGATTGAGGGGACATGTACACATATATATTTGCCATGCAGATACCTGATGTCTGCAATGCACTTACTGTTGTCATCATACTATGTCATACCATAGTAAAAGCAAAACCCACACCGTGTTGACCAACAGTGATACACACACAGTAAGCATTTGTAGGATTCAAATCCCTACCTAACAATGTTTACTTCACTGGCTGGTTTAACTTCTCCTGCTGTATTTGTAGGATGGTGACATCATCAGACTTTCCAAAGAGGAATGTACCTCCTTTACTGGGTTTTCCCAGTCTCCAAAGAAGAACACCTCTCAAAGGAAACTGCATACATACACAGCCCCCCACACTTTGCAGGATTCAAACCCCTACCTCACTATGTTATGATACTGGAAAAAGACACATTAACACGGTGTGCTATTTGCTTTACTGGTTGGCTTCCCTTCTCCTGCTGTATTTCTAGGATGGTGACATCATCAGTCTTTCCAAAGAGGAATATACATCTTCTAGTGTGTTTTCCCAGTCTCCAAAAAGGGCACTCCTTTCAAAAACTATTGCATACATCCCCCCCACACACAGTCAGTGTTTGCAGGATTCAAACCCCTATCAACCTATGTTATGATACCAGAGAGGGATGCATTAGCACAGCACATTACTTGTTATACTGGTTGGTCTACTTTCTCCTGCTGTATTTCTAGGATGGTGACATCATCAGTCTTTCCAAAGAGGAACGTACATTTTCCAGTGTGTTTTCCCAGTCTCCAAAAAGAGCACTCCTTTCAAAGACAATTTCACACATACACACAACCCCCCCACACACACACACTCACACACACACACACACATTCGCTGTTTGCAGGATTCAAACCCCTACCTAACTATGTTATGCTATTAGAAAGAGACGCACTAACATGGCACACTATTTGCTTTACTAGCTGGCTTCCCTTCTTCTGCTGTATTTATAGGATGGTGACATAATCACACTGGACATGGTGATGTGTGTACACTTTGTTTTATGCCATTCCGGGAATGGTCCATGTGGGTCAGCAGGTGTCAACAGCTTGAACATGACTTCAGTATCCTTTGTGTGATCTATCTGTGGACACATTGACATTCCATCATATGCCAACACATATTTATGCACAGCTTCTTGGTTTTGTGGATACTACATGTGTCTGCGATGTTGATAAAGGGCTATTCAAAGTCTATGTGACACATGTGTAGATGTGTTCATTGATGTATGTCCTGGGTGGCTGCCTTGCAAACAGTCTAGCATGCTTGGGTAACCATGATCCGCACATGAACATGCCACAGTTGGTAGGGTTGTGTGTGTGTCAGCTTCCAATAGCTATGTTTATGACTGCAACCATGATGGACTCCATGACCTTGCAGATCAGACCTCATAGGCATACTGGACTTGACTTCCCATGGTGTGTTGTGCACCAACACTTGTGGGGAGTGCCATATGTAGCTGTGACACATTCAACGGTTCCACATCCTGTGTAGGGGGTGCGGCTCAGCTAACTGTTCACGTGCATGATCTGTTTGTTCTGTAGTTTGTGCATGACACATATTGTGAATCAATGTATTCCACCTATTGCCATGCTTTTGGTAGTGGGGGTAGCTGCTCATCCATTCTACATGTGATATCTCCTGGTATGATGATGTGGACTATTGTCAGTGGGGTATGGGTATGTACATATGGACCTGTCTGTCATGATGTCGGCATTGACACTCAGGTACAGTTGGCCCTGACTCAGAACATATATGTGTGTACATTAGTATTTATGACATAGCAGAAGGAGGTGCCATGATTCAGTCTGGACTCCTTCTCAGCTCCTCTTTACAACACACTAACGAACATGAACACTAATCCCTGTTATACCCTTTTACACACTTAACACCCTACTGATCCTTTGTGATCAGGCTACAGAGTATGTCATGATAATATCCTGGCATGTCCAGGGGTCGGTTTTATGTGTACTCTTCAGTCCAGCCGGTGGATATTGTGATACTGACACAATGTCACATCTGCCTCATGTACACAGACAACCCTTTCCTCCTCCCGACAAACTCAGATATATATGTGAGATGCACCTATATAGACGTACAGGGAGCTGAAGTCTCTCGACCCATGACTGGCACAGTGTATCAGGTGGTGAAGGTAACCACACACACCACATATCAGTCTCACATATCCTCTAGCAACAGCACTCAAACCACATTAGCACACATTGACATACTCGGATGCTGTAAATGTACTCTACCTAAGCAGCAGAGGCCTCCAAAGCAGACACACACACACACCTGCTACCCCACTACAATACCCACATATCACTAAGTTAACAATGTCTGTGTGCCACACAGTCACTGCCCTTCGGGCTAAACAACACACCTAATACACTTGTAATAGGCGACACTTACGTTCAGACACACTGACGTACCACTTGCCAGCCCTGACAAGGGAATAGTCACTTTGGGCTGTCTGTTGGGTGCCAGGATCTGCCACATAACACATTCAGTCAGATCACTCCAAAGCAAGTACAAGACTGGCACCATCATTGTCCATGCTGGTGTGTGTCACCTCAGACGTTACTTCCTGGACCATATGACATAGTACATGGAGGTACACTCTGATCATGTAGCCCAGGCCAGTATGACCCTGACCTTGTCTAGCATCTTACACCCACCAATTATGATGTCACAGTATACGGACACACATACCACATTTAACAGCTGGCTAACACATTTGTTTCATTCATAGGGGATACAGTGTATGTCAGCGTATGGTGACATGCTCAACAGGCCACGTAGCTTCACTATGGACAGCTTGCACCTGTCACCCTTGGACTTTGGTATGCTGGCTAAGGCTCTTGCTACCACTAGAGTGCCTTTTTTATGCAGGGCTCAGAAGACAAACCCACCTCCATAGACATTACAGGTTAAATGAAACTAAGGGTAATGTTGCTCAACAACAGTTGTGTTAACCTCATATTGTGGCCACTCAGGACTCTCCTCAGTATGGAGGAGAGCAATATCTGTGCACTGACAGACACCTGGTTCAGGCTCGCTTATGCACACCAACACTACCAGGTTATGTTCCTTACCATGCTGTCTGACAACAAGACTTGGAACAGACAACACAACTAGGGGGAGTATCCATATACATCACAGATACACACACCTCCAAGTTAGTAGCACTGCACAAAGCATCACAGACCATACATAGACAACTACCATTGTGCAATACTGCCTTTCAGTTTGTTGCCTGCTACAGAACACACTCCCAAACTCAGGAACCACGTTCAGCTTTTGTGGGAACTATGGAGAATATGCAGGTCTCCACAGACACCATTATATTGTGTGACTTCATATACACTTCATATACACACATATTGACTAGGGATACTACTCAAGCCCCGACAACCTCACCCAACAGTCACTACAATTTGTGGACTCATATGCTTTGGCACAACCAGTCAGCACAGCCACAAGGGGGAATACATATTGGACCTGCTCATCACCAACATGGGGACTCTATGTTCCACACCAGCAATATACCCCTCATTGGTAAGGTCAGAACATACATGTATCTCACAGGACATACATATACCCTCCACACACCCATCCTGGGTAATCTTGGTGAACTTCTCATGAGCCAATATCTCACTTCACCAAAGCAAGGTGGTATCCTTCAGAGATCCTGAGACAGTGGCATATACGGCTCACACTACTGTATCCTTTACATACACATTCTATGGACACCTAGTGGACCGCATGGATTGTGGTCTCTCAAATAACAACAAGATCCACTACTACAATGGCAGGGGACCTGTCTGGTAGACCCCAGCCATTAATAAGCTGTACAACGTCATGAGGATGCTACTACATGATAGAGCACAATCCCAGACAGGGAAGGCATCTGTGATCTGTACTAGCAGACAGCTACAATCACTCATGGACTTTTCTAAGGGCTGCTTCTACCAGACAATTGCACCTGACACGTAGGACCATCACACGGCCTTCTTCAGTTATGTCAGGAACCTGGGTGGACACGCACTGATATGCTGTGAGTTACTGCATACTGACTAAACCTACCCTGAACCCACTGGCATTGCCTACATCCTGGCAAACAGGTTCAGTGCAGATGTCTCCCACCCACCCCCCCCCTAGGGAGCAACTACCCATCCCAACAGAGTATAACCTCCCTGACATCACACAGTAACAGATGAGTGCTGCCCTCCCCACAGCGTACATCACAGTATCAATGTGACCAGATGGTGTCCCAGCCTGCATCATACACAACGGACCACAGACAATATTGCCCTATAAGCCTATGTGGCCTGTTTTGCAAAGCTATGGAGCATATTGTCATAGGACTCCTACACATAGACATCAGGAACTTACAGACACTGTGTCCTACTCATTTCAGCATTGTTGTGGCCAGATCTTGCCTCTTGAACCTGTAGGTATTCTTTAAATGGCTAACAGGTCCATCGACATAGGGACGGCTATCCACACAGCCTACCTGAACCTTGCAAAACCATTCAACACAATAACCCACTGGGCAATTATGCATAGGCTCACCAG
Organism: Protopterus annectens; assembly: GCF_019279795.1. Classification (NCBI taxonomy): domain Eukaryota; kingdom Metazoa; phylum Chordata; order Ceratodontiformes; family Protopteridae; genus Protopterus; species Protopterus annectens. The sequence goes on from NC_056730.1 coordinate 862,870,804, forward strand.
CGTCAAATTGGACACATATCTCACACAATGGATTGATACCTAGATCAGGGATAGCACCCACATGTTGAGGATTGCAGGTGCCATGTCTGACTATACACCAGTTACACATGGCATCACACACAGCTTGGTCCTGGGATCTCTTTTGTTCAGTATATATTTGTCTTACGTACAGGCTATCATGGGGGGAATATGGCTGATCATGTTTGCACTTGACTGCAAACTGGGTGCCATTATCAACTCTCCAGCTGCCACATGCATACTCAATGAGGGTCTCACAGAGATGGATGAGTGGTGCCTGAGCCATGGCCTACAGCTTAATTCCATTAGTTGCATAGTCATCCCCTTTGGGAGTAACAACATGCCCACACATTACCACATAGGTAGTACTCCATTACATATGGTAGGGGTTGTTAGGGGTTTGGGGACATCACTTGTTCGTACTGTCGCCTTTAACATTCACATTGCCAAAGTGGTTGGACACACCTGCTATGTGTGCCACCTTATCCCATATGGTTTCACATCTAGATCAAGTGAGGTCATTGTGCCCCTATACTCATCACACCCATGCTTGGTTACAATGCCACATTTGGGGTGTACCTTACCTGACACCTGCAGCAACTGTACTGGCCATGGACGGTCCTCACCAAGCAGATCTAGGGACTCACACAGATGCCCTGTATAGTTCAGATGCAGTAACTCCAGCTCTACTCAGTCACTTACCACCTACTCAGATATGATGTGTGCCTGTTGTTTACAGCTATACCCAAACCAGTATTACTGTACATGCTCCACCTCAGGATATCCAACTCCCTTGGAGCTACACACTGCAGGGACGTATACCTCAGCACAGATGTTAATAGGACATTGTGGAGGGACAGATTCTTATCCCAGAGGCTCCACACACTACAGAATGTAATCCCAGTTTCACATAGGCAGAGCCACCCACTGACCACCTACTGGAGACATCTTGACAACTGTATGGGTGATTGTATATTTACCCCTGGGATATCCTCTGTGTCCCTGCTAGACAGAGGCACACTAGCATAAATGTACATGGGCTATCATGTGTGACCTACTATTCAGACACACAGTGTAGTAATGTGACAGGGTTGCAAATGCCAAACACACTCTGGCTAGGTTTGTACATGCCCTAGGGCAGATAGCCTAGTATCGACCTCTGAACCTATGCTTATGTTCATGATGAACAATGTTTATTGCTGCTACTGTTTGCAGGTCTTTATCATCTTTGCTTTACCAGTTTCCATGAAGAACTTCAGTATCTGCAGAACATATTTGATTATGTCAGGGTTCCACTATATTATAGATGTGTCTGTTGTCATATAACTGTGTGCACAGGGTGGATTGCTGTATAGTGACAGGTTCCTGGGTTAACACATGCAACTGCCAGATATGCGTGGCCCACTGCTGTACCCAGACATAGGCTAAGTGTGTGAGCATGCCCAGTTCTGACATTACATGTTTTGTATCCTGACATTTGTCTCATTTATTCAAGTGTGTGAGCATGCCCAGTGTGAACCTTCAGTATGTTGCTATCTGAGGTCCACTACATTTGCTGATGTGTGTGAACATGACCAATATTAACATTTATACTGTGTGTGTTGGAAGTCAGGTTCTGATCTCACTGCAGGACTCACCTTTGTGTCATAACTCAACAAGGATCATGCTGTGCCTGCAGTGTTTCCATGGAATACTTTGCATAGACTTATCAACATTCCGTCATACAGGTGGACCACCGCAATACTGTCATGGTTTAGTGGTTCAGTACTTTGGTTATAGTGCACAGTATCCTGGGTCCAAGGCCCCTCCCTGCTTTATATTTTCATACTGAGCAGATCAGACTGCTTAAGGGCCTGTTAAGCAAATATGAGCATGTTGGCTTTTGTTCAGCTATGCCCTACTTAGATCAGACTTGTCCGACATTGCTCAATATTCACCAACATTGCTGGATGTTGCGCAATATTACTGAACATTGACCACAGTTGTGCTAGTTGGTGTGTGCAATTTTGCTTGCATATACTACATGGTGGTAATTGCTGTTTAGCACTGCTTTATATTGCTTAACACATGGCATTTATGCCTTAGGTGGTGCTGCAGGGCTGCCTATGTCGGATGCACATACTACACTCCCTGCACATGTTTGGAAGCAGGTAGTGTTAACTTAGGCATCCCTTTTACTTTATGTGCGAGTCGGAGAGGGGTATCATTTCCAGAGTTCCTACTGAGCCAGTATATGTGCTATGCGTTGCGTCTTTGCCAAGGCCAAAGCATACTGGGCACACCTCCTTCTGCCTATTGGGGCAGGCTCAGGTTGTTCCTCCTCCGAGTCATGCTCTGCCTGTGATGGCCTTGGAAATGGTGGGGGGCTGTTTTGCCCAGGCCTATGCTGGTCCTGCTGCAGCTGTTTTTGCAGGATCATATTATGTAGCATAGCACATACCATGACAATTTGAGTATATGTAGTTTGTGAGTACTACAAGGCTCCACCAGATGTGTCCAGGCACCGGAACCGTGACTTGAGCAGCCCAAACACACGCTCTATTACATTATGTGTTTGTGCGTGTGCCTCATTATGGTGTTCCTGTTAAGGTGTGTGTGCGTTTCTGATGGGTGTCATCAGCCACGGCTCCAGTGCATAGCCAGCATCCCCCACTAGGTGACCATGTGGGATGTCCCCATTGGCAAATGTCTGGTACAGCTGCGTCAGATGCCAGATATAGGAATCATGGTAGCTTCCAGGGCAGCCTGCAGAAACATTCAGTATTATGCCCTGGGCATCACACATGACCTGGCAGTTGATGGAGGGGAAGCCCTTGTGGTTGAAGAAGACCCTACCCCGCTCGCTGGCTGGTGCTTTGATGTGTATGTGCGTGCAGTCTATTGCACCCACTACCTAAGGGTATTCCGCTATTTGCTGGAAGAAACGCATATTGCTGGCCAATACCTCACAGGAATTGAGGAAATATACATGATCACCGACATGTGCTGACATGGCATCCAGGAACTGGTGTAGTACCCTGGATGCTAATGCCTGTGATATTCCCATCATATCACCAGTTGGTCTCTGGAAGGTACCTGTTGCTAATATTCTTAGGCCAACACATACCTTGGTTTCCACTGGGATGGGTTCCCCTCTGTTGGTTCTGTGTGTGAGGCGTGGCCTGCACAGCTCAACAATTTGCTGCAGGAGGTCTCTGTCCACTCTATAGCGCTCCACTATCTCTAGCTCATGTAGCCCCTGATGGTTACCCTGGGCCTGTACACTCTTCTCCGTCTCCTCACTGTGGGTTGTCCAGCAGCATTTCCATTGTCACCACCCTCAGCATGTTGCATATGTCTCCTTATAACAGCAATGGCAGCCTCTTACATTTCTTTGTCTGAGTAAAGCTTTTTCAGTTTTCACTTCTATTAGCTTACTGCAGTGTCTCTTGTGAGAAACATAATGGACTGTTGTTTGCAGAGTTTTAAGTGCTAGGCTGGGCTGGGCTAGTGTACTGCCTGTGTAATTGCCTGATTCTGATTGTTTTCACCTGCTAACTCTGCTAGTACTCCCTGGTAGCTTCCTACTATTTGTTGTGCTTCCTTTTTCCTTTCTGTTTCCTCAGGGGGGAGTGCAGCGCACACAAGCGCTAACACGAGCACTGCAATCAAGACGTGCGCACACATGCTTACACGGACTAAAAGTTGCTTATTTGGGTTAAAACACATGCACACCAGCGCAAACGCATTTACAACTCTTTACACAGCCTTATACATGCTTACTCCGGCTTAAACGCGCGCACTCACGCTTACACGCGTGCACTCTGTCTTACTCACGTTTACACACGCGCACACACGCACATGCATGCTCAGCAAGAAACTTTGGTGTTATCCACAGTATACACCTTCCATTTCTTGGCTTTCCCTAGCCTACCTGTTGACACACCTCTTTCCATGATGTCTAACTGACAGCGGACACATGCCACTCTGCTCCAATGAGCTTCACTTCTTTTGAACATACCCCCCTCGTGATGTCACCTATCTTCTACTCTGTTACTCCCCATATCCTTCTCCTACACTCCACTGACTGTGCTCATTTGCTATGTAAACTAGCGATTCACTATCCTAACACTCATTTACATAGGATTGCCTACTAATGCTTGGTTACATGTCTTAGACTGAGCTTCCCCCCTTAGCAACCTCTACTCGGTGGCCATGTTGTCTTCAGCCTGCCATTCCCTTGCATTGTACATTAACAATTTCTATAAAATCCATATTTGTGGGTAATAAGTTTTAGTATTCTGGTTTTGAGAGCGCAGCCCATTTGCGTGGCGCTGTGCTATGCTTAAACATCAGAAATCGGCGTAAAAAAATATATATTTTTATTTTAATTTTGCATCAGTGAACATTTCCAATGGCCATATATTTGGCCATTGGCATGCTTCGTGCACTGGAAGCAACCTTTATTTGGAGCTGTCATGGCTCCGTTTTTTCTATTTGCAGAATGGTACTCAGTCGTCAACTGAGTACATTTCTGCAAATAACACTGCTCTTACTCAGACAGGTTCGGGTTTCCTGAATCACAAATCTACCTCATTTGCATGCCTTTCGCCTGCAATTGAGGTGATTTGCATGTCCCAGCCCTGTCTCTGTAAGAGCCGTAATAGGAGCTCTCTTACACACCCCTACAGACTGTTCCTGGATCGCTCGTCAGACATGATGGCTGCATGGAGTCTTACTCTACTCTTAGACTCCGTGCAAGCCATCATGAATCTGGCGCTATGTGTTTCTACCTGTGGTGTATGCAAACGTGTCTTGTTTTTTTAAATTAAATTGCAGTCTTATTTATAGCCCAAATAATAAGGCAGGCAAGGGGTCTATTGCCTTTGCCTACCTTATTAATGCGTGGTAACCCTAACTGTAAAACTAACCCTGACCTTGCCCTTTCCACTAACTCTACACTTTTCCTTATTAAAAAAAAACTTTCTGTAAAACTATCATTATACAGATAAATTATGGTGGAATTTGTGTTGGGGTTTGTGATTATGGATCATAAAAGAAACTACATTTTCTTTTTTGTGATCTTTTCCTTTTTGGATTTATTTTGATAAGCTGATTTTCAAAATGTCATTGATCACCTAGCTTTTGGTGCTTATTAATTTCAGTAAATCAACATATCCTCATATATATATATATATATATATATATATATATATATATGTTTGTGTGTTTGCATGCATGTGTGTATGTATTTATAAACATGTAAGTTAATAAACTGCATAATTATATATATATATATATATATATATATATATATATATATGTAAATGTTTTGGTAGAATTAGACAAAAATATAGGGAGAGGCACAGAAGAGAATAAATCAGTCATATGTGGAGTGCTATAGACAAAGAGGCTGAGATATTAGGCTAAAGGAACAATCATTTCTATTTTCTTACTATTCTGATGTCATGGTCTTCTGTTATGGGTACAGGATGTTCTGTTACTTGAAACTCTGTACAAGGATTTTCTGTTCTATTGCATTTCATTCACTGTCTACTTTTCTCATTTACTTAAGTGTTTCATAGAAACAACAGTCAGGGCTAGGTTACAGCCTCATCAGGCACCACTTTATGCCTTGTTTGTTTTCAAACTGGGTGAGAGAAAAATGCATTGCTTACAATAAAAAAAAACGAATAATAATAATCACTCATTTCAAAATGCAGTATTAGGGTTTTAATCTTGCTTTTTTTTCATTTTCATAATAAACCATTAATGTGATAGTCATTTAACAACATGCTCTGGCATTTTTGCTCCCATATGGGATTTATGGAGAGTAGTTGCATACTTAATTAATTAAGTTAAATTAAATGTTATCCTGTCTTTGTAGTTTCAAGCCTTCTTGTACTTACACATTGTGAAACTGCAGAGTCTGAACATTGTGTTGTTGTTATGGTATAAGATGGTGAATGGGGTTCATACTAACTTCATCAGGCTGAGTACAGTTTGATAGCTTGTTGTTGTACATTACAGTGCAATGTTTTTATATATTCTTAAACCACTGCTTGTTAATAGTAGATTCAAGAGAATGCTACATGTTATTTGTTATGTCAGTTCAGTTAATGGTTTCAATTAAATGATCAGAGCATGGCAGTTATTTTGGTTATATGAAAATGGCTTTATTTGTTTCAGTAATCAAGCTGAGCTATTGAATCTCACAGCTATTATTATCTCCTGCCACTTGTTAGATGGTTACAATTAAAAGTGTTTAGAACATGCTGAAATATAGAAAAGTTACTAATCTCTCCAGCCATTCATGAAAACAATGTTTACTGAATACTGTTGCTTACAATATATGAACATCCCACAAGGGAATAGTGGGCATTTTTTTTTTTTAATTTTTTTGAATAGTGGGCATTTTATACATTACACCTTAAAAAATGTGAAGATGGTTGCAGTAATAAAACACCAGAGACGGACAGAAGGATAAAAAGACACAAATATACAGGCAGTGAATGAGAGATTAGATATTTGTGTGACTGTGTATCTGACAAAGTGTTCAAAATTAGTGCAAGTCAGAGTATTGGTTTATCATTTACACAAGCGTCTTAATATAATTAAATACCTGAAATACTAACCTTACTTTAGCATGTTTACACCACAGAGATTTTTCAAGTATAGACGCTTATTTATTACTTTCATGTCTATGTATGTATTGTAAGTTTTGATTTTTTTTCTTAGCCCAGATATAAACTGTTGGTATATGCTTTCTCTGCCTGTAGTTACTATATTTTTAAACATATATTATACAATTCTCATCTGGGGAACACAATGGCAAAAAGGTGATTACTAGTAAAACTCATATTCCCAGTTAAGTAAATAAAACAAAATAATATAAATATTCCAATGAGAATAATTTATCAGCAGAGCATAGAAAGAGTATTATTAATATAGATACTATTTACAGCATCAGAGTTCTTGATGAAGTTAAGTTTTGCTTATGCAGTCACAAACTTGATTCTTATACATCCTTGCAAGATAAATTTAGAACAGGTTGTAGAAATAATAGAAAGTAACATTGCATTATTGATATAGCCAGTGTATGTATTGTTATGTGGCCAGCATGTGTGTCAGCAGTGATTTTCTGTGAGTGTAGAATAACTTGCCATTCAGCACTTATGTGAAATTATACTGCAAGAAAGTTAGGAGATGGCAGTATCACTTAAATTGTACACCATTCCTTTAGCTGCAACATTCAAAGAATGCAGGTCTCATTGCAGTTGAGAACAGTATTATAGCTACATGATTAAACCCATTCCAAGTGAAATTAGAGCAGATACTGCATCTCAGAATAAGTGTATACACGTGGTTCATATGCTAAAGTGGTGCACTTTGCAGATGTTTTTATAGACAAAGGAATAAAACTAAAAGCATTTTTTATAGTGGAGAAACCACATGTAAAACAAACTAATCAAAAGAACACTCAAAAACAAAAATAATGTTCCATAAACCCTTGAATTCAGAAAGGCTGACCACACTATAGAAACCATTACTAGGTAGGTTTTTGCAGAGCAGTAAGTCCAAGTGATTTAGAAACTGTTCCCTCTACAGTGGTTCACAGATGCTGGCTAAAGCACAGACTGTGTTCCAACTTACAAAGCCTCCTGCAAATGTGGCAGTCCAAGGACATGGTTATTGCTAATAAACAACGTGTTCTCCCTCAGAAATGTTGCTGCACCAGAATACTGTGATATCGTAATGCTTGCTGGGGATTGGTCTACCATGTCATTTTTGTTCAGAGGAGAAAAAGGTGTGTGCCAGTTTTCACTCCTGTGGATAGACTGGGGATTATAGCATTACTACTGTTAAATACTACAAAGCTGCGCATGTGCGTTTGTGTGTGTGTGTGTGTGTGTGTGTGTGTGTGTGTGTGTGTGTGTGTGTGTGTGTGTGTGTGTATGTGTGTACAGCTTGTGCATGTGTACATGTAAATATATCTATAGAAGCATGAATGCAGCTATCTGGATGCCTCCATGTGTGTGTGTGTGTGTGTGTGTGTGTGTGTGTGTGTGTGTGTGTGTGTGTGTGTGTGTGTGTGTGTGTGTGTGTGTGTGCAGCCTGTGCATGTGTGCATGTGAATATATCTATAGAAGCATGAATGCAGCTATCTGGATGCCTCCATGTGTGTGTGTGTGTGTGTGTGTGTGTGTGTGTGTGTGTGTGTGTGTGTGTGTGTGTGTGTGTGTGTGTGTATGTGTGTTGAAAGGTATCTGTGCATCCTTAATGCCTGGTCTGAAAGGGGGAACACTAGTAGGTTGGACAGAGCATTATTTAATTCAGAGACATTGTAATGAAGCGAGTAATGAGTTGTTGTTTGGTGCAGCTTTACATTTTGTCTGAATCACAGATCATCACCCCATACCTCTCAACCTCTCAAAGCAAGACATCTGAACAAAATCAATAATAATGGGTGGGGGGGGGGCAAATACCTCAAAGTACAGACAGATTTAAACATTGCTCTTATAAAATAAAAAAGTTGTTAAAATAACAGGTTTTGCTTCAATATGTATTTTCTGGAGGATATGAAGTTTGAAACCCAAATCCATTTCATTTTTAGTGGCTTCAATTGTTAATAGTTTGCCAGAAAATTAAAAATTTTATGAGAAACTCACTGAAATATGAGGCAAAAATCTGGATAGTTGAGAGCAATATCATACTATTGTTAGCTAATTATTGTAAGCAGTAATAATTTTTCTGAGTCATAGGAAATATTTATATTAGCACTCTCCTCATTTAAATTAAAAAACTTCTTCAAAAACAATTACACAACACAAAATACCTCATTGCAATAATGAACACAAATCACACAGAATATTAAATAATCCATAAAAAATTCTCTTCACAATATAAATATTAATACATTTAAAATTACACCTAGAAAGAAACAATATACAATATAACTTATTAAAATGTATATTCTTTAACTTAATGCACTTTTTTATTACTTAACACTTATTTAACCCAAAAAAGTCTCTCACAAGTAATGTAATTTGTCATTGCAGCACTCTGCCCTGCAAAAGAAAGCTGCACTTCTCGTAACGTATATTTTCATTCACATTCTTAATCTCAAAAAAGCCTTATTTTTAACAATTTCGGACTTGTTAATGTCTACATAGGGCATTAGATGTCACGTTTCTTCTTACAGCGGTTGGGTGTTTATAGATTCTTAAAGTAAATTTTTCTATGATTTTCTCCATTGATTTCATCACACATCATACATAGAACTATATAAATCACATTTCTGGTATCAAAATTAAACTTATCTTTAGGTTTTAAACTTTTATTGAACTTCTGAAAAAATATTGGGACCAAGATTAGAGTATCTAAAAAAATGTGTAACTACCATAAGAATATGTACCTCTAACATTTCAGTTAGTACTGAAATCCATACTATCTCTGACTTGTTCCAATAAATGTTTTAAATGTATTTTTTTCTTACATATGAAAATATGTCTTTCGTCACATCATTATGTAAACCTGGGTTGCCCTCAAAAACTTTTGAAATCAATTTCCCCTTATCTGAAGGACATTACTTCATATATCAAATTCCATTCCTAGGTAAAATTGAAACTTAAAAACAGACAAATTGCAAATGTCTGCATTCAGGTCACATACAACTCCAAAAATATATGTTGATATATTGGTGTTGTGAAGAATATTGCTCTTTGAACCAGAAAGTGCAGTTCTGACAAACCATTTGACTGTGGGTACTCTGGACTGTGTGCGACATGCAAATCTTTTGAACTGTTGGCTTGTAAACTGCGTGTCATTGTCAGAAATAACTTTGTGTGGACTCCCATGTACTGCAAACTGATGCATCTTAGTAATGGCAGTACTGGATGCTAGGTTAAGAAGTAAGTCAATCTCAAAGATTCAACCACTTTATCAATCCAGGATGGCCATGAAAGCAATCTAGTTTACCTCAAGAAGTGCAACCTTATTTTCCATACAGAGATGAGATTTTGGCTGACAAAGGTATCATTATGAAAGGTCCAAATGTTATTGTTCCAAAGTTCTTGGAACAAGAGTGCATTACTATTTTGCATCATGGTCACCCAAGAACCAAATCTACCAAAAAAAGGACAAGAGAATTGGTATTTTGACCTTCTATGTCACAAGATATTGAGACAGCACTTTCTCTTGTTCAGTGTGTAATAGTACAAAGCCACATCAACAAAAGGAACCACTTTGACTTAACCAGATTCCAGAACTACCTTGATCGACAGTAGCCCCAGGCATCTTTGAGTGGAATGGTCAGCATTATTTGGTGTTAGTAGACTCTTACTCTAATTGGTTTGAGATTGACTTACTCCCTAACCAAACATCCAGTACAGTGATTACTAAAATGAAGCATCATTTTGCAGTACATGGCAGTCTGCACAAAGTTATTTCTGACAATGGCACGCAGTTTACAAGCTAACAGTTTAAAAGATTTGCTGAAGAATGAGACTTTACTCATGTCACAAGTAGTCCAGAGTACCAGCAGTCAAATGGTTTGGCAGAACATGCAGTTCAAAGTGCAAAACAGTTATTAGAGAAAACAAAACAAGACAATAGTGATATTTTCCTGAATCTCTTGAATTTCAGAAATGTTCCTCATGACAAACATCTTGGTTCACCTGCTCAGCAACTTCTGTCGAGACAAACCAAAATCACATTACCAATCAGTAGTCAATTATTGATTCCAAGTGTAAAGAACAACAGATCAGTGAATGCCAATATGTTGCAGAAGTGCCTGTCCCAGAAGTCCTTCTACAACAAGACCAGTAAACCGCTGAATCCATTATGAGAGGGAGAAGTGGTAAGGATGCAAACATTCAATGGTTATGATCGGATTGGTGTCGTGAAGAATATTGGTCCATAGACGAGATTGTACATTATAGAATCAGAAGGAACTATCTTCAGGTGGAATCAGAAACATTTGAGACTGGTGTCTGAGTCTATGCCACAGCAGACAGCCTGTGCGAAAGACTGTTTATCTCAGAGTGAGTTGTCCGGTGTTCCAATTCCAGAGGAAGTTCCAGAGGACATACCTATTTCTGTGATGAATCGAGAAGTTCTTGATATGAGTTGCGCACCACAGACTGTCCCTGTTGCTAAATTTAGTTCCAGCTGTTATGTTATAAGATATGGTTGAATCTCTAAACCCTGTAGCAGACATGAAGCAACATAGACATGAACTTTATGTTTTGTTTCTGATGTATATAGTAATGCATGCCTAGCTCTAATGCTGTTTTTCAAAGGGCAATCTTTTTAAGAGGGAGGATCTAGATCAATATATGTGCATATACCTTTAAGAAGATATCCAAAGGCTTGCACAAGTGTATAAACACTGAGCATGGGCGAGCCTGACTGCCATTTTGAAGTTAGCTGTTGAGATGTAAGCATGTATGTAGGTAAGGTCTGTCTGTTAACTAGTTTGTTCATATTTTGTGATGCTGTTATCCATCCTAATATGTTTCTATGTATTAAAACACATCTAAACGAAACCCCAGGTCTTCTTATATGTATTAGAGATGAACGAGCGACAACCCTCATCTCAGTTTATATTTTGCATTACTATTATATGTGCACTATAATTGTGATTCCGTCTGTTAATTTTAACAATTAAACTCTCTTACTACTGCTGTTATATTAGCAATGTATATGTTGTGCATAATTGCTTTTGTTTAATATACTTTTACTGAATCTCATTCCTGGGAATTCATTAACCAGAGTGCACATATCACACTAAGCCTACACCCTTAGTTGTCTTTGTGCAATGAACAGCAGAGCTCATTGAATATGCAAGATGCCAAGCAACCCTACACATTGAGTAGCACCTGCTCATGGCCAGAACACTTGCTAGTGGCTACATTAAGGTGTAAATAGGTTTAAGTTCACAGTATAAACAATAGGTTGTACATACGCTTAACCTCAGTAAACGACTATGCACAGACAGCACAATGCATTGCAAAAGCAAATTGAAGTACATAAATTAACAGGCAGAGGAGCTTTCAGGTGAAAGTGAAGTTATATAGCACTAGATTACTGTACAAAACCCACTAATTATAATCACTGATCACTTTACAAGTAATCATGATTTAAAAAATGAAATGTTGACAAAATGAGATGACAAAGAGCACAGCTACAGAGCAACAAAGTGAGTGAATTTCATAAACAATAGGCAAAGTTGAGAGGTGGGTAACAGCTGCTAAGGAAAGCAGATACAGTAGGGGACAATATATACTCTACAGCTAATGCACAGTTATGAAACTTCACTGGCATTGTCATGTATATTGTAAAAGTTAAAGGCAAAACATTACATAGAAATGAAGTGATGTTTGAACACACATACAGGTTAAAGAATTGAACCTATTTCCTTGCTTTATTTATATGAAGGAAACATAAATAGAGCTGTAATAGTAATGTATATCATCATCATCGTCATCAACCAACTTTTTCCCATTTTTCTACATGGGGACAGGGTTTTGTGTTGACTATCACCATTCCTCTCTCTATTCAAATCCACTCTCCTATCTTTTTCATCACTCACACAATACATCCACCTCTTTGCTGGATACCCTCATTTTATCTTGCTGTCTTCCTGCCTGTCCCAAATCTTCTTCATCAGATTGCCTTCTGTTTTTCTGCACATATGCCCAAACCACCTTAATCTGTTCTCTTTGACGTTTTCTGCAATTGGTGCTACTTTGGCTTTTGCTCTTATGTCCTCATTTCTTTGTCTGCCCCAGAGTGTGCATTTTACCACTTGTCTCAGGTACTAACTATATCACCTCTAGCTTCCTCAACTAGTCTGCCTTTACTGCCAGGTTTTTGTACTATACAATAGTACTGATTGTACTGCCATTTTGTACACCTTACTTTTCAGCTTCTTTGGCATTCTTCTGTCATATACTATACCTGACACTGTGCCATTTGGGTGCAGCCTCTCTGATTCTGGCTCAGGCCTCCTCATTCAGACTTCCCTTCTCTTCAACTACCCCTCCCAAATACTTGAAGCTGTTAACCTGTTCTACTATTTTCCCGTATTTATCAGTTTTCAGCTTCTTCTGATTTCTCCCATTTGCTGCCATTACCACTGTGTTATCTATACTCAGTTTCATCCCATGTGCCTTCAGTTTTGCATTCCATTCCCCTATCCTTTGCTGAAGTTCTTGCTCACCATCTGTCTGTAATACCACATCATCTTCAGACAGCATCTTTGTTGATCTGTCTCCTCCTACTCATTTGTTAGTGTAGTCCATCACCAGCATGAACATCAGTGGGCTCAGAGTTGAACCCTGGTGCATATCCACTCCCACTGGGAGCCCGTCTGTGAGACCAAACATTGTTCATACTTGAATCATTGGGTCCTTATACATAGCTTGCACTAATTCTATCAATGCTTCTGGGACTTTGAACAACTGCAGAATTGCTCAAATCAGCTTTCTTGAGACCTTGTCATATGCTTTCTCCAAGTCTAAGAATGCCCAGATGGACATAAGTGTAAAATTGGGAACATATTGAAAAAATCTTACACACCTGTAAAATCATTCCAATAAAGTATTGCTCAGGCTGTGGATTGCATTGCATTACTGAAACTAAGTGGAAATTTCTTACGATTCCAAGAGCAGGATAAGTTATTTTTTACACTTATTTCACTGAACTGTTCTTTTGAAACGCTTATAATTGTGCTATACAGTTGATCTACTACATTTCGCACTGTTATAAAGCTTTTTGTATTGTTTCACTGCATTTATATACTGCTTTACACTGTTTTAACTGTATTTTTCATTGCTAGATACTGTTTCATTACTCTAATTGCATGTTTACTAAATTACTTTACTGTAAACTGCTTTTTCATACTGAGAGCTGTATTTTCTGTTTGTGAGTGCTCTATCCAAGCTTTTCTGTGCATTTTTGATTTTCTAAGGTTTCTGTGTTCTACAGCTAGGAACTATAATAGTGTGCATTACTATAATTGTCTGTTTACAGTTAAAAGCATTCTCTAGAGTCTGCTTTTGCTCCTTGATCTGTTTAAAACTTTCATTTATTGGCTACAGCTAGGAACTTTAATAGTGTACATTACTATAATTGCATTGTTTTACTAAATTGTAAACTGCTTTTTCATACTGAGACTTGTATTTTCTCTTTGTGGGTGTTCTTTCTATGCTTTTAAAGTGAGGTTTCTGTGTTCTGCTCAGGTGGCATAATCTTGATAGAGGCCTGTTGTTTAGGCTGGTAGTTTTGTTTGAGTTTCCTGTGTTTCTGGCAGCCATTTTCTGCTGATTGTCTTCATTATTATTGAGAGTAACAAGGCCTCCTGACCTTCTGTAGTATGAGTGATTGGGTAATAGCAGGGGCTGAGTAGTAATTTGATCTTCAAACTCTTCCATTCTTTCTGGTATATAAACCCTGTGTCTAGAAAAAGTTGTGCTTGTATTGCTCAGGCTGTGGATTGCATTGCATTACTGAAACTAAGTGGAAATTTCTTACGATTCCAAGAGCAGGATAAGTTATTTCTTACACTTATTCCACTGAACTGCACTTCTGAAACACTTATAATTGTGCTATACAGTTGATCTACTACATTTTGCACTGTTATAAAGCTTTTTTTATTGTTTCACTCCATTTATGTACTGTTTTATACTGTTTTAATTTTTCATTGCTAGATACTGTTTCATTACTCTAATTGCATGTTTACTGAATTACTTAACTGTAAACTGTTTTTTCATACTGAGAGTTGTATTTTCTTTTTGTGAGTGCTCTGTCCGAGCTTTTCTGTGTATTTTTGATTTTTTTAGGTTTCTGTGTTCTACAACTAGGAACTGTAATAGTGTGCATTACTATAATTGTCTGTTTACAGGTAAAAGCATTCTCTATAGTCTGGTTTTGCTCCTTGATCTGTTTAAAACTTTTATTTAGTGGCTACAACTAGGAACTGTAATAGTGTACATTACTATAATTGCATTTTTTTACTAAATTGTAAACTGCTTTTTCATACTGAGACTTGTATTTTCTCTTTGTGGGTGTTCTTTCTATGCTTTTAAAGTGAGGTTTATGTGTTCTGCTCAGGTGGCATAATCTTGATAGAGGCCTGTTGTCTAGGCTGGTAGTTTTGTTTGAGTTTCCTGTGTTTCTGGCAGCCATTTTCTGCTGATTGTCTTCATTATTATTGAGAGTAACAAGGCCTCCTGACCTTCTGTAGTATGAGTGATTGGGTAATAGCAGGGGCTGAGTAATAATTTGATCTTCAGACTCTTCCACTCTTACTGGTATATAAACCAGGTGTCTAGAAAATGATGTGCTTGTATTGCTCAGTCCGTGGATTGCATTGCATTACTGAAACTAAGTGGAAATGTCTTACCATTCCAAGAGCAGGATAAGTTATTTCTTACACTTGTTTCACTTAACTGCACTTCTGAAATGCTTATAATTGTGCTATACAGTTGATCTACTACATTTTGCACTGTTATAAAGCTTTTTTTATTGTTTCACTGCATTCATGTACTGTTTTATACTGTTTTAACTGTATTTTTCATTGCTAGATACTGTTTTATTACTCTAATTGCATGTTTACTGAATTACTTAACTGTAAACTGCTTTTTCATACTGAAAGTTGTATTTTCTGTTTGTGAGTGCTCTATCTGAGCTTTTCTGTGCATTTTTTATTTTTTGAGGTTTCTGTATTCTACAGCTAGGAACTGTAATCGTGTGCATTACTATAATTGTCTGTTTACAGTTAAAAGCATTCTCTAGTGTCTGTTTTTGCTCCTTGATCTGTTTAAAACTTTCATACTGTATAATAATATATATCAAACTGTATATTTGATCTATGACACTCCACTCAGTCTAGTGTCATTAGTTCATTCAATCTAAAAGAGAACATTTGTGAAGGCCAACCCACTCAGATTCTTAACGTTGAATTATCTTCTGTTTCAGCTTTCTCCATTTCCACTTTTACTGAAAAAAATAAGTATATTCTAAGCTTGCTTCCCCCCTTTCCTGTGGCAGGTCTTGCCCAGATATGGATTTGCTGTGCCCAGGACTGTTTGTGAGCTCCTGAACCCCCTCTCCCACGTAACTAGGGTTAAACTATTCCTGGTGCCATAAAGTCTGTTCTACAAATTTTCCCTTGCAACTAGCCAGCTTTTAAGTTTTAGCACTCATATCTGTTTATTTGAGCTCAGCACTTGTTCAGAACTCATTGTAAGCACTAAATAAGTTACAAATGACTACAGCACTCAACTTTTCTCACTTGTCTAGAGGAAAACAGTTTTTAGTACTTAATAAATAAGCACCTATTCAGGCATGTCTAAAGGTCAGCTCCCGGTGTTTTCTCCTGTCTACCTGATGAATCTGGGCATCTTGGGACAATGCAACAATTGCCTCATGTACACAGACAACCCTCTCCTCCTACCACCCAACACTATGACCTGTGAGAGATGCACTTATATAGCCAAACTGGAAGCAAAGCTTTCTTCACCAAAGACTGGACTAGACAGTCAAGAGGAGAAGGTAAACACTTGCACTGCACCACACTCATTGCTTAGTCCCTCAAAACCTACACCATCAAAACACACACACAGAAGCACAAAACACACACCTACATTCACGGAGGCTCTCAGTAATAACCTGCCCAAACAACAGAGACCTCCAAAGCAGAAATGCAAGCAACCTCCACCCCCCAACACAACCCAAATACCACATAGCCCACATACTCAGTGTGCCCCACAACTATAACCCATAAGGCATAACGTACCCAACACTCTAGTCATAGGTGACTCTATAGTCAGGCACACTGATGTTCCACTCACCAGGCTAAACAAGGAAAAAGTTACTGTCAGCGGCCTGTCAGGTTCCAGGATCCACCATATAATGCACGCACTCAGGTCACTCCACAACAAGTACAAATATGACTCTGTCATTGTCTATGTTGTGTGAATGACCTGAGACGTACCTCCCTGGACTACATGAAAAGAGACATGGATGAGCTCTCCAATCTTGTAGCCCAGGCAGGTATGACCCTAGCCCTGAGTAGCAACCTGCCATCACCCAGAATGATAACAGAGTACAAGGACAAAATGATTGACTTTAACAATTGGCTAAGCTTCTGGTGTCATTCTATGGGAATCCAGTATCTGTCTGCCTGGGATGACATGATCGACAGACCACGCTGCTTTGCCAGAGATGGCCTGCACCTGTCGCCCTTGGGATTCCGGATACTGGCAAAGGCTCTTGGTACCCTTATAGTGCCTTTTTTAGGAAAGGTTCAAATGACAAATTCACCACCATAGCAGGTACAAGCAAGCAAAATCTGAGGGTAATGCTACTCAATACTAGAAGTCTAAACCTCAAAATGCACTCACTCGAGGCACTCCTTAAAATGGAGAACATTGACATCTGTGAAGTGACACAGACCTGGTCCAAAGCTCCAGAGAGCACCGCTGCATTACCAGGCTATAATTCATACCACACCTTTTGGCCACTAAATCTGGACCAAAACACTAAAGGTGGAGGCGTGTCCATATTCATTAAGGATATCCACACCTCCAAGCTAGTTGCTCAGCATAATGCATCTGAGATTATCCAAGTTCAACTAACTCTGGGCAAAACCACAATCCAGATTGTAGCTTGCTACAAACCCCCCACCATGCCCCAGGATTCCCACTCCTCTTTTCTTGATACACTGGAAAATATTAAGGTACAACCCAACACTCTAATAATGGGTGAATTCAACTACCCTACCATTAACTGGGAAAACTACTCATGTACCAACTCTTTTGCTCAACGTTTTCTGGAAATCATCAATTCCAATGCCTTGGATCAACTTACCAACACCCCCACCAGGGGCAGCAATATCCCAGACCTGGTCATCACCAACATGGGTGACCGGTGTTCCACACCAGAGGTCAGCTCCTCATTGGTCAGATCCGACCACAAGCTAATCACCCTAGACATCCACATCCTGCTTCCACCCAAATTAGGAAAAAAAACATAAAAAATTTCTCCAAAGCCAACTTCATGCTTCTTAAGACAGAAGTGGCAATTTTCACGACACCCATGCAGATGGACAATAGAGGTACGACTGCTGAATCCTACACAAATGTACTTTATAAGTACTTACATGAGTGCATGGAACGTGCTATCCTTAACAGAACCAAGATGCTATCCTCCAAAAAAAGGAAGCCAATCTGAGGGTCTTCTGCCATAAACAAACTCTACAACAGAAGAAAGAAACTGTTGCAAAAAGGAGTAAAATCCCATGATTGGAGGAACTCCCTGGTCAGCCACAGTAAGAAGCTGAAATCCCTCATAAAATCCTCCAAAGCTAGTTATGAAAACAAAATTGCCACTGATTCTAAAGACAACCACATAGCATTCTATAGCAATGTCAGGAATCTCAATGGAAACACTCAGATCTGCTCTGACTTACAACACAATGACCTTAAATATACAGAACCAACTGATATTGCCAACATCCTGGCAGATAGGTTCAGTGCTAACTTTACCCCCCTCTCAACCCCCTAAAGGGCCCATCTTTATACGGGAACAATGCAAAGTTCCTGTAATCACGGCTGCACAGGTAAAAACCTCACTCTCCAAAGCCAAGAACACAGCATCCATGGGACCTGACAACATTCCAGGCTGCCTTCTACATGAACTACAGAATACTAGCACCCCACCTAAGTACCATGTTCAATCATAGCCTCACCTCAGGCTTTGTGCCCATTGAATGGTGCACCATGACGGTTATCCCACTCCACAAAGGGGGGGGGCACAACAGACCCTGGGAACTAGCGCCCCATTAGCCTGACGAGCCTGGTCTGCAAGGCCATGGAATGTATCATCATGGAACTCATAAACAAAGACATTGGAGATCTCCAAACTCTGGACCCCACACAGTTCAGGTTTGTAAAAGGCAGATCATGTCTCCTAAACTTGATAGACTTCTTTGAAGTAGTCACCAAAGCAATAGATGACGGTAAGGTAGTTCACACAGCCTATCTGGATCTTGCCAAGGCATTCGACACCATCCCCCACTCTAGAATTATAGATAAACTCAGTAAGCTAGGTATAAATTCCTATATCACAAGATGGGTTGCCATTTGGCTTACTGACAGAACCCACACTGTGAAAGTAGCCGACTCCAAATCAGACTTCAGAGCAGTGGCAAGTGGAGTACCACAGGGTTCAGTCCTGGGTCCTCTCCTGTTTGGTATCTACTTCTCTAAAGTACAGGCTAACACAGAAAGTAATTGGCTAACTAAATCTGCAGATGACTACAAACTAGGAGCCATAATCGAAACTCCTAACGATGTGGACATCCTACAAAAGGGCCTCATTGAGACAGATGCCTGGTGTCAAAGCCATGGTCTCAAGCTCAATGCCAAAAAGTGCATTGTCATCCCCTTTGGTAAAAACTCTGTACCAATGAACTACCACATAGGCAGTAGCCTACTTAACACCGAAAGTGTGATAAGAGACCTTGGGACACAGGTGGACAGTAGTCTCTATCTTTGATAATCACATCACCACAGTGGTCAGGAAATCCTTCTACATGGCACACCTCATCACAAAAGGTTTCTCATCCAGAAAAAAAGAGGTCATTGTTCCCCTCTACCCATCACTCATTAGACGCATTATAGAGTACAACGCCCCTTTTGGTATGTACCTCACAAGACATCTACAACAACTGGAAAGGCTGCAAAAATACCTGACAAAGAGGATTACTGGCCTCAAACAGATGCCTTACGCAGACCGTCTCAAAAAACTCCATCTTTACTCCATCGCATATCGTCTACTCAGAGGCGATCTCTGCCTAACATACAAAGCTATGTCAAACCCCGAGCTGTTGGACATGCTCC
This sequence comes from Protopterus annectens, assembly GCF_019279795.1. Taxonomy (NCBI): domain Eukaryota; kingdom Metazoa; phylum Chordata; order Ceratodontiformes; family Protopteridae; genus Protopterus; species Protopterus annectens. The sequence continues at coordinate 862,890,708 of NC_056730.1, forward strand.
ACTTAAAGAAATCCCAATCCCTTCAAGCTACACGCTCTAGGGATCTAAACCTTGTCACCACAATAAACAGAACATGCTGAAGGTATAGATCCCTGTCCCAGAGACTTCCCATACTCTGGAACAGACCACCTATCTATGTCAAACAGAGCTCCTCATTAGCACTCTTCAAGAAAAATCTTCATGATTGGATGGGTAATAGGAAATTCACCCCAGGGATCACTTCTGTGGTTCTGCTTGACAGGAGCACAGGAAAATAATTTTCTTGGGTGGCGAAAGCCAGGGTACCTTTTTGACTAGGCTTGTATAGGCCCTAGGGCCAATAGCCTAGTACCTACCTATGAACCTATGAATTCTGGGAACAATCATCTAAGGTAGCAACCTGCATGTTGTGAATGGGAGTAAGTGTGACTGTTCATACATTATGTGTATTTATGTAGTGCTATCTAGAAGGACATGCCACATATATCAAACTGTCAATTTTCCCAGCATATCAACAGAAGAGTGTGCTGCTATCCATACTTACACAACTATAACAGATGTGAGATGTACATAGCTGCAAAAAAAGGGGCATGGTCATGTGCCATATAGTACATGCACATTAATCAAGATAAAACTCATGTGTAGTCACTCCCTTGACAACTGGGTTTTTGCATCAGAGTTTCAATGTATGTCTATGCATATTATGCACGTAGGAGGACCACATATTGATAGCTAGTCCACAGAAGGCAGCCCAAATCAACACACATGCCAGCAGTATTGTATAATGACATCAGCTAGAGGAGAAAACATCACCTGTCATTTAAAAATGATGTATAATGTATTTTAAGGAGTGTAAACATCATATTACCATATTACCTGTGTCCTTCCTGCTGTTACTGCCACACCATCTATGCTGATATACAAAATTCTGTCAAACTACATCTCTGAATGCAGTACAGTATAATGCCGCACATCACATCTTGCCCCGAAGTGAGCCTTGTTGAACACATTAGCAATACCTATAGACAGTACATGAACATAACTCACAAACTTGTGAAACATTAATGACTATTAATAGCTGAACTGTTGAAAATTTACATTTCACATACAACAGCTGTTTACTGGCCTGCAGCAATTGTTAGTATCCATAGAGCTGAGCACACATTAACAGAGCCAATCTGTTGGAGGCTAATTCTATGTTTTAACAAATAAGAACAAATGACAATAACTGTTTCATAACATTGATTACTTAATACGCTTTATGGTAAATTGCATGCATCTAGTACATCATTATACTGAGCCGTACAACAACAAATGCATAAACATTACTTACCCAACATGAAAAGCACAAGAAAGTCCAGTCACCTTTTGTGTCGACTTTGCAGCATGACACACATTAAAAAGTAATGATTAAGCCATTCTTGCCTTTAACCACAATATTTTGAACAAAATAACAGAAGGCATATGTTAAGTGTTTCCATAAAGTCATAGAATAAATATTATTCATTTGTGGAAACCAACCCTGCCTGCAAGCATTTTTCTGACATACTCAGCAGTAACACTATGGCAGACTCGAACACCTGCCTGAGGACAAACGTCATAGATCTGTATATCAACTATTGATGCCACAGAAGTAATCATATCTAATGTGTAAGGAAGCACACCTTTGAATGGATTACATCAGAAGTGTGTTGGAATGATTATGGCTCCCCTAAAATGGAATACAAGGCTTCAAAAAATGTGTCCCTGTTAGTGTGCCTTATCACCATTGTTTGGGATAAACCACTCTTGTCTGTCATTATTATCTGACAGATAGACATAGATTACCAGATTCAAATCCTGCCTGTCAAGCCTCACACTCTATAGGACTGTGTATTGCTTACCTCTGCCACAGGGGAGTTTAAGGTATAGGTTTCAGAAAGGACACACTGCAAGGTCGGAACTAAGGGATGTTTTGAATAACCATTTATCCAATAATGTTTATTGAGGGATCAAAAGTCTTTAGCCATGTTAATGTTCTCGCAGCTGTGAGTCAGCCATAATCACCATTTGTTGGGTAAGTCACTCTTGTCTGTCAATATTGTTTTGCAGGTATACATTACTAGATTTGAACCAATGCTTATCTAACTCCATATGTTATAGAAGTCAGTATTAACTGTATACACCAAAGGAGAAGTCTGCCACAAGGGTCACAGAATACCTATTGAAATGGGATGAAATCATCAATGTTTTGAAAGGCTTACGTCAGACCTAAAAGGGATGGAAAGAGTTTATGAGAATGTTGGGTAAGGCAGTGTTTCATGTCACTACACTCACATTAAGTTGGCTTTTGCTTGATTTGAACAGCTGCTGATGTAAGGCCACACTCTATAAAACTAACTGCACATGCCGCAGGTGAAATCTTACTACAGGTGTAAGATAGAACATATGTGAAGGTATGACATAATCACTGTATTGTAAGGCATATGCGTAGCTTTAATGTGAGTGAAAGAGTAGCATGAGTTTTACCCTGTCTCAATATTTTGCCTGAGTGGAGGTGTACACACCACATGTGTCAGATAAGCCAGTCATCCTTGTGACTGTAGTAACACGTACTCACAATATTTATAGAATGACATATTCAAACACCTGCCTAGCTGAGTCTTCATGCAGAAGACCATCGCATCAATCTCTTGTGCCATGTGAAATTTATATGGTGAGATGAAGCACATTTCAACAGATATTCTCATCTTGTTTAGCAAAGCAGATGTCTGAGCCTGAAAGTGGTAGGAGAATCCTCTCACAGTATAACTCTATTCATCAGATCTGTGGTGAAGCCATTCCTAAATACCTTTACAATCATTGATACAAGCTAGGCATTGCTAGATCTGAACACCTACCTAACTACAGAAGCTACAGTATACTGAGTCAACTGCAAGCACCATGGGAAAAGTCTGACTATAGTTCTGAGATAGTGAATATGTGAAAGGACTATATCATCATTTTTTTGTAAAGGAAGTGTATGTGTTAAAAGGGGCTGCAATGATGGGAGAGCTGTCTGCCAATGTAAATGTACAGATCAGATCTGTGGCTGAAGCCATTCATATCTACATCTAGAATCATACACACATACTGACAAGTGAGTCAAGAGAATAATAATTGATGGACTAATTACATACTTTAGAGTACAATGAATTAACTATAAGTGTCATCAGCGAAGTCTAACTACAAGTGAGAGATAGAGCACATATGGAAGGATTACATCATCAGTGTGTTACAGAGCAGCCGTTTGGACTAAATGATGTGGAAACTGATGGTGAGCATTCTCCAGGTATAAATGTTTCTTCAGAGTGAAAAAGTACACATAAGATCTATGTGTGAAGTCAGTACTACCCAGCACAAGACGTACACACACACACACACACACACACACACACACACACACACGCACGCACGCACGCACGCACGCATGCACACACACACACACACACACACACACTTGTACTAGTCAGTCACTGCTGAATTCAAACCATACCTGTCTAATTACACACTGTAGATTACAGTGTATGAACCACAAACATACCTCACAATCTCTTACAGCAAGAAATCTGGACAAAACCATAAATAAAGTGGGAAAAAGGCCCAAAAAAGGGAACATTTTTAAATATTGCTGTTACAAACTTAGAAAGTTGATAGAATAACAGGTTTTGTATTAGCATGAATTTTCTGAAGGACATGAAGTCTGAAACTCAAATGACTATCATTATTATCTAACTTTGATCTATAATGAATTACCACTAATTTACCAGAAGACCACAATTTTATGAGAAACGGACCAAAAATATGAGGCCAAAATCTGGACATTCTGCGAAAATCTGTACAGTTGAGAGGTACAAGTGCCACAGAAAAACTCTGACTACAAGTGTAAGATACTGCACATTTGAAAGGATGGCATCATCAGTGTGTTGCAGAGCAAACAGTATGTATCATATGTTTGGGTGAAAAGGAATTTATCTTGACAAGCAGACAAACAGCAGTGTGTTAATCACAAGTAATTACATGCTGCTCAGCTAACCCATATACCCTTACTTTCATGGACATTGTAGTAATGTGAGTGATATCTAGGTGTTTCAGATTATGGTGAACTAAGCATGTATATGATGGATGACGATCACAGATGTCAAACAGTGGGTTAACAACCAAGCATTCCTGGCAGTTAGCTCAGGATCACTGTGTGCAAATCTTCATTACTTGGTTTGTCATTGCAATTATTTCATAATGCTTGTGCAATGTGTGATGTAAATACAAAACATACAGGGCAAACGTGAAAGAGACTGCTTTATACCACTCGGCAAGTATGTGTGCAAAGGTCCCACACCATTGTACATCATTTGCAAGTATAATGCCCTGGAGTGCAAGCATGATTGGGCTTGTTATATCGTGAGTATAAAAATCCATTAAAACATACAACAGTAATGCAAACTACTGACATTCATTTTTTGCCAAAACCACTTCCTTAATCGCACTGCTAACAAGCTCATTTATGCAAACAATGGCAAAGTATTAGTGCATGCATAATTATTTTTTGAGGTTTTGAATTTAGAACTGGAATTAGCAGTGGTCTATGTTGCTCCATGCCAAGCTTTGTACAAATAAGGAGTACAGGCATACAGACAGTTCTGATTCTGAGCCATTTCATATCAGATGTGTGTCATGTTAATGTTTTCTGAGTAATCACTTAAGCATGCGTCATGATTAGTGCAGTAAAGAATTCATTATATAGATAATATAGTGGTATACTTACACAGTCCTCATATATGCTGACTGTCTACATGTTTAAGGCATGTTGTAGTATTCCAAATGTAATTGTATTTATTTCTGTTACATCACTGAGTAGTAATGTCACCACATGATAACATACATCTACATGTCAGACTTCATATTCTTCAGAAAATGCATGGTAATGCAAAACATTTTGATCCTACCATTTATAAGTGCATAATAGCATTTTTAAATTGTGCCTATTATTATAGAATTGTCATCCCATAACTAATTAGTTTGACAAGATGTCTTACAGTTATAACTGGGAGGATATGAGCAGGGATGCTATGACTGTGAAACACATAAAAGGACGAAGCAGGATACTGCTAGACGAATAACATATATAGCCATAATTTATCTTTATCAGGTCAGAATTTGATGGGAGATAACAATATCCATAGTTTTACGTGTGATGCTGGATTTAAACAATTAACTATATATATTATATATATATATATATATATATATATATATATATATATATATGGATCCCATTCCCTTAATCGACAACACAGTTTGTCGAGTAACAGAAGATCGAACCCACTTCAGCGAAAGTGCACAATATCGAAAGTGCACTTTCGCATAAGCCAGTTACAGTGGGGATAAGGAAAACTATCCTTTTCCCCACTATAGTGCGATCTCGGAGTTGGTATATTTAAGTAGGGGGTGTGCTCCCCACATGGGGGGTGCAGGGGGGCTTGCCCCCCGCATATACAGTTTCAATTTAATTTTTTTGTTTTTTTGATGATCGGCTTCAGTGAAAGTGCACTTTCAATGATGTGCACTTTCACTGAAGTGGGTTCAATCTTCTGTTACTCAACAAACTGCATTGTTGATTAAGAGAAGTAGACCCATATATATATATATATATATATATGTTATTGTTATCAGATCACACCACAAAGGAAGGCAAATATGTGCTAAAACACAGACATTTGTAGTGTCAATGAAAACAGTATGAATGAAATGTGTAACATACTAAATAAGAGGAACAACTGAAGCATCCCATATGCTGTACATTCAACCCTACAGCCTGTCCAACACATAATAATAGCTGTCTTCTCATAGTGTTATCAGTTTGTCTTTCCATAGTGCAATGAGAGTCAGCACAGTAGTGGGAGGAATGGCAGACTAATGTGACCAAAGGCAGAAAAATCACGATTTTTTGTCATAAGACACAGACAGTCATTTACAGTCAGTCACCATTTGCTGCTCAGTGCTAGGCATTGTGGAAATATTGAGGACAATGAGTGAGGAGACAGAAGGGGAGGATAAAGAAAGAGGGAGAGAAACATAAAAACATTTTTTGTTTAAGGGCCATTTCTGGCATTCTCTGTCCTATGTTATTCTTATGTTTATCATTATGATGCTTCTGTCATGATCCAAACAATAAAGTATTCTCAAATAAGGAGCAAGCTGGGGTAAGATGGTGGAATAATGATTAAGACAAAAATAAGATTATGGTGGGTTAATCACATTTGTAGCCATCAGTTCTACATGTAGTGTGAAAGAACATTAAACAATGTTTGACATAATTCTACATTTGAACCCTTGACACTATGGAAAAGCAGTCTCGAAACCTTATCCAAGCAGGTCACACAGGAAGTCGCACAGGAATGGAGAGATGATAAGTCAGCAAGTAAAGGAGAGCATTATTGCTGAAATTGAATTCATCTGACTGTCTTGGTGAGTGCCTTCATGAGGTGGACCCTGTTTTTCACAAAATCTCACCAAGACGACACTGATATATAGACTGTGCACAAGACCCAGGATAAAAAGTGCCCAGTCCTGGTAGGCACACTGGTGCCAGGACTGGAAAAGATGACAGTGTAGAATCCTCAAAATACGGAAACATTCTTACAATGGGACGAGGCCCAGGGAGAGGATGTCCTCCCCCCATATGTAGAAGGATGCAGTAGTCCACAAAAATCACAAAAACTGATACGTCAAAGAAGAGCCATAAGGACATTAAAGTGGACTATTGATGATAAGAAAGAAATTATGCATTGTTACAATTATGCAAAAGTCCAAAATTTTCATACACAAGGTATACAAAATGATTAAAAGAGAAATTAGAGGAAAGAAAAATACTTCCACAGGAAAAACTTTCAGAAGCTTCAAATGAAAATTTGTGTTCACACAGTATATAGATTATGAAACTTTGATCTGTTTTGAAAAAGAAACATCTGAGGAAGTGCGAAAATATAAACAACAAAACCTAGAGATATTTGAAAAGTAAAAAAAAGAAATATGAACACAGGAAAGAAAGAGAGATTTGATATGGTGCAATATTTATGCAAAGGAGAAAGCCAAATTAATCAATATAAAGAAGGCAGCCTCAAAGATATTTGAAGCAAAATACAGGCAAATGTAACCGGATATGGAAAATTTCACAATAAAAAAATAATATAATAAAGAGTGAATGTAGAAAAGAAGATTAATAAAGCTGAAGTTCTGGAGTGCTTGTAAAGTGAAGGATATGACAGGTTACATTGCAGCATGATGGAGTGAGTCCCCAACATAAGGAGAAGCAATAAAATTAGGAGACATCTGAAGAAGAAATATGGACATGGGAAAGAAAAAGAAATTTAATATGGTATAATATTTATGCAAAGGAGAAAGTAAAACTAACCAATACAAAAACAGCAGCAGCAAAGATATTTAAAGAGAAATACAGGTAAAGGAATCCAGACATGGAAGACCTTACAATACAAAAATTAAGGAGACAAAGAGGAAAAGTAGAAGAGGAGATTAGTAATGGAGAAGTTGAAGTTATGGAGTACCTGCGAAGTGAAGGATCCAGTGTAGAAAATCTAATTCAGAAAGTGTCACAACAGGATGGAGCAATGGATATCCAAAGTAAGGGGAAACCAGTGGAACAAGAAGCAATCAGTCAGGTGCCATATGAAGATAGTTTGGAACCTTCCACAGGAAACCATTATAAACATTCACTTGAAGCTAGACAACAAGGGAAGGAACAGGAAACTGTGGAAACTCTGATGCAGTCAATGTTGAGGAGTAATAGGGTAGTGAGTTCCCAGAGCAATGGATGGCACAGGATGAAATTGAAGAGAATGTGCCACAGGAGGATGCTATAGAACTTAGAATGACCGCAGGAAATGGAAAACAATAGATGTGCCCTCAGTTTGGAAGAAAATGAACTAAGAGAAGAGTTGCTTGATTTAATAGACATAGATAGATATAGTAAGATCAATGAAAGAAATATACTGCAGAAAATCAATAAAACCCAAAAAGTCATAAGTCTGATAAAACAATATTAATCCTAAGATCATTCCCTATATACAACTAAAAAACAATCTCACCGTAAAGTTTTACCCGACAATTAAAAATCAAATAAACATTTTTCAAACTTTGATTTCATCTTTACATCTACAAAATGTACTTGAATTCCTGCACCCAATCCATCTCAACCCAAACTTCAAAATTAACAATAAAATTATAAATCTAAATAATTACCCACTAATCAAGAATATAACGCTCCAGCAAATATACCACTTAAATAACTTAAATACAAATGAGATAAGAACTCAATTAAGAGTGACATGCAATTTTGATCCTATACTTAATCAGTTAAAATTGTTAGTAAGAGTAAAATATTCAAATACTAATATCGATGAACAAATCAAAACAACTCAATTAATTATAAAAACTCTATCCTATAAAACTAAAATGATTTCCCAAACTTAAAAACTAATAACTGGGATTAAATTTCAATCTTCACTTCTCTTTTCTAAATATTGGGAGAATATGAATAAAAATATTACATATAAGCAAACATCAGAAGCTGTAGTAAATACTTTAAAACTAATCCTCTTTAAAAAACCTAATATATACACAGCTCATGATAAATAATAACTTGTATTACACTCCAGCTGTGATAAACAAGTTAGGCTATAAAAAAGTGCTAGCCTGTCCTTTCTGCCCCTTGGTAAATGTGGGCATACTTTACATATTTTGGAGTTGAAAAACTATATACAAACTATGGTGCTCCCTTACAAAAAAACTCAAGAAAATGGGATACGAAAAAAACACCTTCTCGTGGGAAATTTTAATCCTTCATATAAGTCCCATATCACTATCTGGAATTCGTAAACATTTCCTAATCACAATATGTGCCATTCTTAAATACTGCATAGCTAAAAACTGGTTAAATGTATCCAAGATATCCTGGGAAAATTTCAAGGAGATGGCAATAAAATACATATATTATCAACTAAAAATCTGAAGAAAAGATCTTACTTCCAAACGTATTGGTGCACTGGTGCAATCTACTTGATTCCATCCTAGATAATTGGAAACTCATTCCTCTACCTTCAAAAAAGTAAAAATAAAAAAACTAACATCATGAAGACAATTCCTTACTAATTCTAATACAAATTTCCCATATCATTACTAGTTGCTAATCAAAAGTGATTAAAAAACTATAGAGATTCCCTTTAAATTACCTTTAAGTGGCATCCATGATGTATATAATGTATATAGTTCTTTCTTTTTCTTTTATTGTTATTTTTAAATACTCACATAATGTACCAACCCACTACTTCTCTGGCATTAAATTTCTTAACAGAAAGTTCTAAACAACCAACTCTATAATTATAAACAGGTTTTTACCTTAGAACAGTAGTACTACTTAGTTAAGGGGCTACACTCAAACGTAATCAGTATGACATGTATTAGATAGATCTATTCTTACAACTGTTTATAAATTTTTTTTTTTACTGTTTGTGATTTTTGTACCTTGTTTATTACTTTTTATGTATGTTGTGCCTGATATTTTTGTTGGTCATCTTAAATCAAAATAAATAAAGAACAAATTGGAAAAAAGAAGTCTGATAAAACAAATGAACACGGTAACTAGGACTGTCCATAGAGACCCATGCGATATAATAGAAGTAAACAGGATATAGTAATGTGCAGCTAAATTAATAACTGATAAAGTTCTACCACAAGAACAAATTAGTGAGGAAAAGGAAGGGGAGAAATTGAATACCATGATGGACGTATCAAATAGAGAAAACTATAAAGCAATTAAGACAAGAAGCGTCACTGTTAGGGGTCTATATTATAAGCACGAAAGACCTTTTCAGCAAATATGAAAACAGAGACACATATTGTGCGAACCGCAAAAACACAGAACGCCCTAGACTGCGAAATTCTAAATCTCGAATCGTCATAGTTGGCCAAACCCACCACCCGCTACATACTACCTACCTAAACAAAATAAATAAACCACATACATACACTAAATAAAACCATACTTCTAACCCTACACTAAACCTTGCATACATTACTATCTATGTGCTTACCTTAACCCACACCCTAAGCCTAAGGTCCGTAACTATCGCACACTTACCTTAAGGAGCTATACCACAGAAGGGCCAACTATGACAATTCGACATTTCGAATTTCATGCTTTAGGACGATCAGTGTTTTCGCGATTTGCTGAATATGTGTCAACGTTTCCGTATTCGCGTAAGTGGACCTTCGCGGTTCTAATAGGGAACCCACTGTTAGAAGTCTATAGAAGAGGGAATAGATCAACAAACATACTAAGAAATATAGATGTGATAAAAGCAATGCTCAGTATAAGAACAGACCCGGAACTATCATGCACTGTCGCAAATAAACTAAAAATTTCAGCACATATAGAAAAACTTAGAAGATATGCAGATAACTATAAAGGAAAAGTACAAAATAAGCAATTTATTGATGACCCCTAAAAGGTTCTATAGAGAATTGGGAAACAAGGTAAAAGGAATTGAAAGACTGCCAAAAAAGAAGAAATAGATACATTTTGGAGAAGTATCTATGAAGATAATGTAGAATATAACAAAGGTGCCAAATGGATAGAAGAGGTAAAAGAAAGAATAAAAAGTTTAAAGGTACAGAATATGAAATGGGATGAAGTAAGAGCCAAAGAGACTGAAACAAAGTTAAGAAAAGCCTCTAATTGGAAAACCCCAGGCCCGGATGCAGTACCTAATGTTTGGCTAAAAGTATTTGCATGAAGATCTAGCCATGAGTAAGAACTATTTATATGCACACCCTGAACAGACACCAACCTGGTTAACAGCAGGAAAAACAATGCATCTAATTAAGAGTGAACCTGCAAGCTACACTAAAAATTATAGACCAATAACTTGCCTTCCGATGATGTATAAACTATACATGGGAATTGATACTGACAGAGTTTATAGTCATTTAGAAGAAAATTCAATTATGGCAGTAGAACAAAAGAGCAATAAAAGAAAGTCAAATGGAACAAAGGATCATTTGTTGTTAAATAAAGTCATAGTGAAAAACTGTAAAAAGGGGAAGAATCTAAGTATGGCATGGATTGACTACAAAAAAGCATTTGATAGTATCTCACATTCATTGATAAAAGAGTGCTTACAAATGTGTAAGATACACCCTACACTGATCAACGACATTACAGTGACCATGAAACAGTGGCAGACAACTTTGCAATTAAGCCATGATAAAGAACAAATTATTATCCCAGGGATAGATATTCAAAGGAGGATATTCCAGGGTGACTCTCTGTCACCATTGCTATTCTGTCTTGCCCTTAACCCATTAAATTGTATACTTAACAGCTTAGGCCATGGCTATAATTTGGCTCCTAGAAAACAACAAAGTGTAAAAACGTATCTTCTCTTTGTGGATAATTTAAAACTGTATAGCTCATCAGATGAGGAACTGAAAACACAACTGCAGGTTGCCAAAACTTTTTCAGATTATATAAAAATGCCATTTGGTCTTGATAAATGTGCAAAAGCAACCTTTAAAGCAGGAAAACTGCAGCACCAGGAAAACATCAGTTTGGGACAAGAATGTGATATAAAAGAACTTGAGCAAGAAGGAGTGTATAAATATTTGGGAATTGATGAAGAATCAACAATAAAACTTGAACAAATGCAAATAAAACTTAATAAGGAATACTTTAGAAGACTTAAATTAATCCTAAAAACAGAGTTGACATCTAGGAACAAAATCCAAGCTATAAACCAATTTGCTCTTCTTGTCCTAACTTACAGTTTTGCAGTGACTGACTGGCCCCAAAATGTGTTGGATAGATTAGATAGGAAAACAAGAAGCATGCTTCATGCTCACCAAATGATTTATACAAATCAATGTATACTGAGATTCTTGGTTGCTCTGAAGGAGGGATGGGCCTCCCTGAAATTGATTACATGTATAGATCTGCAGTCATGGGACTCCACACATATCTGCTGACCTCACAAGACCCAAACTTAGATAAACTTTTGAAACATGAAGAGAATAACTCTAAGATGACATCTCTGCTTAATCTAGCAGAAGCATATCAGCTTCAAGCAGGAATGGAAATCAAACCAGAAGTAGATAAAAATCAGGCAGCGACTGAATGTGCCAAAAAACAAAAGAAAGAATATAAGGTGAAGGACCAGATGAGAAGGCAAGAAATGTGGAAATGCATAGATATAGTTGCAAGTAGAGAAAACTTCTGGAAGAACCTTATGTTGATCAGGAACGAATGCAGGAGTGCTTAAGGAGAGCCAAATTCAAACCAAGAGATGAAAGGTTAATACTGAAGGCCCAAGATAGTCGGCTACATGCATTCTGTTTTACAGAGTCCATTGAACATGTGGGAGAAACAGACAAATGTAGGTTTTGTAAAACCGAATTGGAAACAGTTGCACACCTCATTGCTGGTTGTGACATACTAATGGCAGAAAGACTGTATACTGAAAGGCATCATAATGTGGCAAGACTGTTGCTGGGGATTGTGCAAACATTATGGCATTGAAGAGGCTGAAAATGCTGGAAACATGACCCACAAAGCATCTTAGAAAATTATGAAGTTTATATCACATGAGATCACCCATTACCAACAGTTCAAAAGATAGATGGTAGAAAACCAGATATAGTGGTCCATGAAAAGAAGACAAAAGTAGCATTGATCATTGAAATCACTACACCCAGTGACTCCAGTGTGTTGCATACAGACAGACATAAAGTCATAATATATCAGGATCTGTAAGCATAAATAAGAGCAATGTGGAAGAAAGATGCCCAGACAGTTCCAATAGTAGTAGGAGCAACGGGTCTTATAAAAAAGAATCTACAATTGTATTTAGATATGTTACCAATCCATGTAACTCCATATGAATTGAAGAAGGCATCATTACTGGGCACATTGCAGGTGCTGCGAAGAGCACTTTTGTCTGACATCAAAGATTAAAACAATACTAATTTCATGAACTTTAATCATACTTTGACTTAGGAATGAGGTCCATTGCTATCATGGTGTTAGAAACCAAAATGATTTGAGAAATTAAAGGAGTGAAGTCATATGGCATTTAGTTAAAATCATAAATTTGAAGGGACATTGACAAAAGACTAAAACAAGGGATAGTGTAGGCATCAGGCTTCATCACAGTAATGACAACTGCAACATCCCATAGGGTGCATACAGTATATCCTGCAGCATAATAAATATACAAAAGTGACTATTGCCTCATAGTGCTATCAATCTAAATATACAAAAGTGACTATTGCCTCATAGTGCTATCAATCTAAATATACAAAAGTGACTATTGCCTCATAGTGCTATCAATTTCTATTTCTATAGTGCAGTGGGGCTAAGCATACTTTTGTAATGATGGCCATACTAGTGTAGCTGAAGGTAAAATCTTCAGTTTTTGCCATAGGATGTGAAACACTATTTGTCATCATTTAACTGTATTGTATAATACCAAGCATTGCACAAATGCTGAAGTCAAAAATTGAAGTGTTGTTTTATGGGCCATCTCTGGCCATGTGTGTTGTGTGTGTGATTCTATTTTTTGACCATATTAAATGTGTGAAAAGTGGTTGATAGAGCAGTGGTGAAAATGGGGGCAAGCAGAAGGTAGCATAAAGGAGAAAGAATAGAGGAACGTGCAGGATGGTGGTGGGAGAGCACAATAGCTATCCACTTCTTCACAACATAAATGTGTACTTATGTAAATCATTTGGTGAGTTTGGATAGTCATCACATCAGGATTGGGAGACAACAACTTAATAATGTTTTATGGCTGATTGGACCAAATGATGTATATTATACTCACACATAGGCAAAGTAGAGAGGTATGTATGGGGTGCAACTTTTTGCAAAACAGGTGCCCATTTTTTCATAGAGATAGGAATGTTGAGCATTGTGGTTAGGAATAAGAAAGTTAGGTAGGTTAGGTAGCAGTTACAGACCTACAGGGCATACAAGATGGACAGGAATAGTGATGGGCACAAAAGACTGGGGGACATAATGATTAGAGATAGGTAGAGGATAGTGGAGGTGCATCCAAGTCCAGTATGAGTACAGTGAAAGTCTAGTCCTCACCCTCCAGATTGTCATCACTGTCTTCTGTTGCATACACCTGGAGCAGTGTCAGATGGAGCACTGACTTGCCTATTTGATGCAGGACTTTTTCAATTCTGTCAATTTTGGCACCAGCATCCCTCTTTATAATGATCTCCAGCAGCCTTGCCAGCTGCTGATGAGTAGTAAAATTGAGGCCTTCACTAGTACTACTCCTAGTGGGTACCACTGGATGAGCTTCTGAGGCAGAGTTGCCTGATGCAGCTGGAGTGGGTAGTGCAGGGGTTGTGGAGGTAACACTGATGGGTTGGGACCCAGATGTACTGGTATCTGTCCTGCCTGTCATGGTGCTGCCACAGCTACATGTGGAGGTATGGTGATGTGATCCAGAGTGGTCAGTCTTATTCCCTATGTTGATGGTGATTTGTGTTGCAGCTATAACTATGCTCTAAAATAAAAAAGAGATATAGACTGGGGGAAAGAAAACATAAAATGCCATCAGTATCATGTCATTTTAATATTTCAAAATATATCCAAATGTATACATATACATATAACCTTTGGCGCATGCAGATATGAATACAGAGTTACAGATATGTCATAAAGTACATAAATCACATTGGTATTATGGACATTAGGCAAACAGATGACTATGTGACATATAATATACACATTCCAGTTATAGAATTCCATTAACAATAATGGAAAGTGTAATGGTACTTAATGATTGCAGACAACAGATTTTATATATTATTCTATAATAAAAGCTAATTGCTGCAGCTTGGAATGGAGCTCACGTGCAGCTACGCTGATTTACACATTACTTAGTGCAATGATCTAGAGCATGTCTGCTAAGCCGTGTCTCAAGCTCATATGGACTGACACCCTGAAATTTGGTGAAGTTACATTTCTGATATATTATCATCTTACTATCATTCGTACCTAAGCTATACTTACTCTGTGCCTCTCTGGGGCATGCTAATCATTTCAGATACACTTCACATTTCTGGTCAATCTCTTCAGAAGCTGTACAGAACAGAAAATAGAAAAAAATGAAACACTATATGTCTTGGTAGTCCATGGTATTGAACTGGCTGATGATGGTTCACTATACTTACACAACTCAGATGTGTCCGCAGTTCTAAGTTCTGCTTCCCATTAACTCAAAAGGTCCTGCTTAACCTTTTCATTTCACTGTAATGGTGATGACATTCACCAGTGTGTAGAATTCCATTTGAACAGGTGATAGACTTGACCACGCTATCCAATCCTTAATCTTGTAATAAGATGCAGTATATTCCTCCTGCAGAAGCCTATAGTTGTAGTATAACAAAGAATCCTGGACTCTAGCTGACACCATCTTTGAGCTCTAAATGGAGAACCACTTTCACCATCGCCTGCCATGTGCTCTCAAGGACAACTGGAAATATGTCAGGGACCTGGTGACTAATTCATATCTCAGTCTGTCTGTCTGAAACAATGGGCAATCTTATCAACTGCATTTTTGCAGTAGAGAGCAGACAAACAGCTTGGCAGAGAGTTTAGGTATGGTTGCTTCAAAGTACACTGCATGTGTAAAATATGACAGTGAGACTTGTCTGTGTGTGGTGCTCAGAGTATTACACAAGTTCCACTGTGAATTCATGAAATGTTTTTTTTTTTTTTTTTTTTTTTTTGCTGATGATATATAATTTACATTTGAATGTATATTTTGGCATCTCTGGCTATGTTATCTTGTGTGGTGGATATTAATCATACATATACTCTTCTGACAGAAAGATATGGCATGACATTTTCAATTATGCTGATAATAATCAGTGTTGTTAATATATACATTTATATAAATTGGGACATAATGACTTGGTGGAACATATATTTTTCATACTATAAAAACAGTACCTAGGAACTGAACCAATGATAAAAGGAGAATGTATAACTGCTTTTAATGCCACAAGAGATCTAATACTCTCAGGTTGTAAGGGGAGGTTTAATAATTTGCACATGACTGGAGACAGACCTTATTCTGGCAAGTCTTTATGTGATGGACGTTGAGCTATTATGTTATTGGGCTTATATTTTGAGGAAATTACTTATTCCTGTAAAACAACTTCCTTTGCATTGATTTGAGTGATTTCATTAACACCTGCTGAGGAAGGAGTTATATCTCTATTACACACTTAATGATGATAATTGTAATGAATCATACTTTATTACAATAAAAATTGGGAACATTATACACCCACAGGTGTACTTTACATTAACTATGATCATTGTTATGCTTAACACAATTCAAAAAGAATATAGTTAGTTATTTAGCATAAATTACAGAGAGTTTTGTTGCAAGATTTATTTGGCAACTTGACAGCTGTATTTCAATGTTCAGTCACTAATAAAACATCAGCGACAATGCTTTATTCTGGTATCCACAGTAAGAGAATCTGCATTTGAGCCCTGCATTCCTTCTGCTGCTACTCGGTGCTTACTGTATTTACACGTTGAGCCACAGAGAAAGTTACATAACAGCTGTAATTTCTACACTCAGACTGCTGACTGAAGTATACCAGCAGCAGTCATATTTCTACTTCTGATGACTAACTCTTTGTGCATGCCAAATAAAATTTTGAGTTTTTGCCTTGAGATGTCAACTGTCATATACTGTTAGTCACAAGCAACTGTCAATATTGTTTAATGTCAAGCAACAAGCAAAAGCAGAAGCTAAAAAAAAAAAAAGAAACAAAAACATTAAGCAGTTTACTGATTTTTTCCAAGTGGTGGCATTCTACAGGACCTAGTTTTGAACCTAGCACTTATGGCATTACCCTGAAACAATCACTATTTTAACAGTGTTAGGCACATGATAACTTGCATTTTCACTATACATCATCATACCTTCATATCATAAGACTTATTGAGGATGGGATCACACAGGAGCTTGCATCAAGTCATGTTGTACAAAGAATATAGAAGTAGACATCTGTCTTAAGGAAATGTCTTAATGAATCCTTGTTAAAATATATTTACAATGGTTTTGATCAAGAATTCATGTTTCACAATTCATTCTGTTGTTGATTTTACTTCATCAGACTTTAAACCATGGCACGTGTTATATAATAGATATAAAATGTCCTGTTACTATAATCAATAGTAGGAAGACTGCCTCCAAATTTGTAATCAAACCCTGCATCATTGGACCTGTTACTTATATCTACCTGTATTAACACATTGAGTTACAGAAAAAGTTACATAGCAGGTGTCTTTTTCACAGTCAGTACTGTTCAGAGTGTTGACTGAAGCACAATGGACCAGTGTCATTTGTACTACTGATAACATTCAAATCAAATAAAATTTTTGAGTTTTTGCCTTGAGAAGTAAACTGTCATTCACTGATATTTACCACTGACAGTCACCGACATGCAGTGTCAAGCATTGCACAAGGGATGAAGCCAAAAAATAATTGAAATTAACTGTGTGGGATGATTTCTCAATTCTGTGGTCTTATACCATTAAACTGTTAAGATTAGGAATTCTTACCTTCACATAGACATCACCCCCTCTATATATGAACCATGAAACCATGGCATTACCATAAAACAGTGACAAGAATAACAGTATTTGCCACCTCAACATAGATATCATGAGTCAGAGAAGGCAGAGCACATATACTCAGCTTTGTAACTAAATTTTACATTTAGGAAGCAATTACCCGTGTTCTTATACTTATGCTTTGTCCTTTCACAGTAGAAGTCTAGCTGAATGGGATATTTTCACAAGTTATGCTACTCTGAAGCATGTCACAGTACAAACAAATGTATAGGTTCATAGGTTCATAGGTTTATACTAGGCTATCTGCCCTAAGGCATTTATAAGCCTAGCCAAAAGTTTTGTGGCTTACGCCACCCCTTATATGAAAAAATACTGTGCCCATTAGTTTGTTGTGCCTCTGTCCAGCAGTGACACAGAGATGATTCCCGGGATAAACCTACGATCTCCCATCCACAGGTCAAGATTTCTCTTGAACAGAGCCAGCGAGGTGCTCTGCCTCACATGGACTGGGATTTTATTCCACAGGATAGGGAGTCTCTGAGTGATAAATCTATCCCTCCAGCACGTCCTATTTATATCCGTGCTAAGGTTTAAGTCGCTTGCTCTAGTAGTTTTGGTGGATTTGGATTTTTTGAGGTGGAGCATGTCCATTAATTTCGGGTTGGACATGGCCTTGTATGTCAGGCACATGTCACCTCTGAGCAGACGGTATGCAACTGAATAGAGCTGGAGTTTCTTCAATCTGGCAGCATATGACAGATTTTGGAGTCCCTTTATCCTTTTGGTGAGGAACTTTTGGGGTCTCTCCAATTGCTGCAGATGTCAGGTGAGATACATCCCGAATGGGGCATTGTACTCGATCATTGGTCTGATAAGTGAAGAGTACAGGGGAACAATGACCTCACTAGATCTGGATGTGAATCCCTTCATGATCAGGTGGGCAATGCAGAAGGTCTTTCTAACCACTTTAGCAATGTGAGTGTCAAAAGAAAGGCCACTGTCAACCTGGGTCCCCAGGTCCCTGATAACCTCTTCTGTGCTTAGTGGATTGCCACCTATATGGTAGCTTGGGGTTACCTTGTTTTTCCCGAAGGGTATGACTATACATTTTTTGGCATTTAACTTCAGGCCATGGCTCTGGCACCAGCTATCTGTTTCCGTGAGTCCCTTCTGAAGGATATCCGTGTCAGATGCACTTTCCACTATGGCGCCCAGTATGCAATACAAGATGGTGTTTTCCCTTTTTGTAAGTGCATTACTCACTTCTGATGTATTTCTAACATGACTGCACTGTAAATTGTATTAACTTTGAACATTTCTGTTTGCATGTTTTAGTTGTATATACTTAATATGACTCACAGACACATTTTACTCAGAGACCCAATTATCTCAACCATATTTTCATAATGGTGGCATAATGGTTATCCCTTACATCAGTTGAAATAACAGACATTGCCCTAAGCATTTTTTTTTTCTACACCCTCTGTAAGTTTACATCCAAGTAGCAGGCATGGAAAACATTTAATTAGTTGTTCAGCACTGCTAATGAGTCACACGTCCAAGCCATTAGCTAGCCACAGTTTTGAACACTTGCTCTTGAACTGCTAGGGTGTGTGCACAGCATTATGTAGGTTCCCATACCATGTTTACCTGATCAACACTTTGAGCAGATTGAGTGATTCAGGAATGATAATGAGCTGACACCTGGTTTATATATTCCAAGTGTCCATAGCAGTTAATCTACGCAATATAAGCACAAGCAGGGGCTGAAGAACTTATCATAATATATAAGAGCACCTCGATTCACCAAGTGCTTCAAAACTTAGGAGACTCCTGTTTGACTGAGTTAAATTTCTGTAACTGCTTTCTTTTGGGATAACTTTATTACAATTCATATTGAGGTATATTATGTTTTTACAAGTAATATTTACAATTATGGTTTCAGTTTTCTTAGAAAACTGAGGGATGCCTGCTCTTGGCACATTTATGTTTGTAATGAAGGTATAACACTTGCTATTGCAATGACACTCAACTTATGTTAAATGGGTTTATGGAAACATTTGTCTGAGGATGTGAACACATTTCGAACTTAAGAGAAGTCACAATGTTAAAATGACATTTCATAAATGTTCTATGTTAAGGCTGTTGTATATGCCTGCCCTGAACAATCCATATCTCATTAGAAGTTTGTATTCTTGCCATTTGTGGTTGTTAGGTTGGGATGTTATTTGTAGGAGGTCTTAGGTTTTTATCACATATCTGAGTGCTCTACATACTTTGCTATGTTCTTTTTCTAAGTAAGGTTTAACAGTTGCTATTACAATAACCACTGACTTCTATTACATACAAAAGTTGTGTTATGCTGACATGTCCTTAGAATTATCGACAGATGTCTGAATATAGAATGCTATTTTACTATAAAAATGTCATTTCATACACCTGTTTCATGTTAATGCTATTTTATATTCTAGACATATAAATAATGTGTTTCTCCTTATTGCCAGGGGTGGGAGAATTTTACAGTTATGTGTTAAATGTGTGTATTCATATAGATTAATGATTTACAGGTTATAATGATGATACCTGCAAAACATTATTACTTTTTTTCGGCCCATCTTGTAATCACATTGGTATATTAGCTAGTTATTCTGTATATTCTATTATATCTCTAGTTATAAACAATGAAACCATGGTGTTGCCAATAAAACATTGACAAGATTGACAGTATTTGCTACATCGACATAGATATTAGAAGACAGAAAAGACACAGCACATATACTCAGCTTTGTAATTTTACCATTTTATGTTTAGGAAGCAATACTCGTGTTCTTACATGATGATGGTGAAATTTAACTAAACATTTTGGATTTGTTTGACATGGGCCTACTTTAGTTTAACACACAGACTGCATGCATTTGTTGGGAAAAGCCATTTTTATATACCTTTTGTTGCTTGTTTTCTTATTTTATGTTGTATATATTACTCATAAGCTATTGCTGGCATTCCTGTACAGTTGAGTAATGTTTTGTCTTAGCAAAGTAAAATATTTACATATGAGGGTAATCATTTATATCTCTTCTTATCAGTTCCCTCACTTATTTTCATTAACTGATACAATTTGTTTCTTCTAGGGTTAACTCTGTCTGGTACTCACAAAACACAGCCATTTCATAAGTAAGTAAAAGCTGATACTTTTGCATGCATTACTGTTACTGTCATTGTCTGTATATGTTTAGCTTCTAACTTTTCACTTAGGTAGTGAGTATGTGTGCTATTGTCTGCCTCTTAGCCAAGGCCATAGCATATTGTGCACACCTCCATGTGCCAGGATCATCCCCAGCTGCTTTTTTTCCTCTGACTCCTACATTTGCCTGCTGACCCTGCCTGTGGTGCTGGGAACTGCGATAGTTGGATTTGTTCTCTCTTCTGTAAATGTTTCTAAACAATAATATAATGTAACATGGCACAGACTATCAGTATTTTTGCAGAGATGGCTGAGTCATTAAGGGTACCTCCAGATATATCTATAGATCAAAAACATGACATGAACAAGCCAAAAGCATACTCTATAATATTTCAACTTTGAGTGTGTCCATCATTGTACCCTTGCTCTGTGGGTTTGTGTAAGTTTTTCATAGGGGTCATGAGCCAAGGTTCCAGTGGATAACCAGCATCCCCAACTAGATGTCCCTGTGGAAAGTCACCCCTAGAAAACCTTACATAAATGTCTCAGGTTTGCCATATGTGGGAGTCATAGAAACTGTCTGGGCTAGCTGCACAAACATTATAGATGATCCC
The DNA here is from genome assembly GCF_019279795.1 of Protopterus annectens. Classification (NCBI taxonomy): domain Eukaryota; kingdom Metazoa; phylum Chordata; order Ceratodontiformes; family Protopteridae; genus Protopterus; species Protopterus annectens. The sequence goes on from NC_056730.1 coordinate 862,912,186, forward strand.
TTGGGTATTAAAGACAATCTGACAGTTGAAAGAGTGATAGCCTTTTCTGTTGATGTACTTCCTTCTCAGTTCACCAGGTGGGGGGTTTATTTCCTTGAGTGTGCAGTATATCACTCCCAGAACCTCAAGGTAATGTGCCATGGCATAAAAACATTGCATGATGGTAGCTCTCTCCTTTGCATTGAGAAATTAGTATAATATTCTTGAGATTGAGGCCTATGACACCCTTCATATGTCCCCTGCAGGTGTCTGAAATGTGTCTACAGCAAGTATACATAATGCTACACATACATTGGTTTCTACAGAGATGGGTTCTACATGATTTCCTTGTGGCCACATATGAGGGGAGCAGGTGTTGACTATTTGATCTAAGGTATCCCTGTCCATCCTGTCATGCTCTTTTATATCTATATCATGAAGTCCATGATAGTTCAAACATGGTCTAAACATTTTCAAACAACAGCAAACAAGATGTATATATATAAACAACAAAGACTATCAGTGAGTCCCAGCTCTACCTTCCAATAAAATTTATTTCGTTGAGCAGTTCCTTCTCTAGCGCCTCGGCCAACAGCCTTTACAGAGTAAAACAGTAAAACTCATAAAACACTTGCAATATATACAAAAAACCAAGTAATCAATCAATTACATAATTAAACTATCAAATCACATAGCTTAAATATATTTAAAGTCATAGTCTTAAACAAGACATTGCCAGTTACATTCTCTGTTCATTCCATGTGGATGCAAAGTCTCAAATTTCATAATCAAAATGCATTCCTTTTGTCTTAACATATTTTTTTGCCTATCAACATCATTATAATATAATGGAACATGTTCCAGAACAGACACTTTTATATTCTCAATATTTCCATGATGCACTGAGTTAAAATGTTCAGCAATAGGACTAGTAATTTTATTATTTTTAACATCTCTAATATGTTCTTTTATCCTATCTGCTAGCATTCTTTTGGTTTCTCCAATATAATATTTGTTACAATCACAGAATATGACATACACAACACCTTTGCTCATACATGTATATTTGCCTTTTGTAACAAAAATTTTGCCATTTATTTTATTCACTTCATTTACAACATGTTTACATATAGCACATTTTCCACAAGGGAATGTTCCCAAATTCTTCACAACATTTAATTCATTAGTACAAGGGTTTTATAAATGCTGTGTATCAGAAAGTCCTGTATATTTTTCCCCTTTCTATATGATGTCATTAATTTTATATTTTTCAGTGATGTTATATCTTTTTAATAAAATTCCAATATTCCATAATGATTTTATTACCAATCATAGAGAAGTTAGTGTACTTTGTAACAAAAAACATTCTCTCCTGTTCAGTCCCATATTTATTGCTCCTTTGATAGTTATTTTGTCTAGTAGTGCCCTTACTCTGTTTAAAGGCTCTATGCAAGCTATTTTCTACATCATCTGGGTTATACCCTCTATTTTTAAATATCTCAGCCACTTTATAGGCCTCCCTAAAAGCCATATTAATATCAGAATTGAGTCTTTTTATTCTCAAAAATTCCCATAGGGGATGGCTGACAACGTATGGGGGGGATGGCAACTATCTCCCCACATTTTCCAGCTTATTTCATCAAATTTTCTATGAATACTAGTATATATGGGAAAGCCATTATTGCCCCTAAGCGAAATATCCAAGAAATTAACCTGATTTCCCTTTTGTATGTCACTAAATTTTATACCAAATCTGTTATTATTTAATTCATCAATGAAATTATCTGATGTCTCCCAATCCCCATGACAAATGAAAATTAGGTCATCAATAAATCTAAAATACCTTAGAACATTATTTTGAAAGAAAGGCAACCTATAAAGATGTTCATTTTCAAATAGCCCCATAAACAGGTTAGCATAGGCTGGTGCAAACGCTGCCCCCATAGCAGTACCTGTAACTTGTCTATAAACAGTGCCATTAAATTCAAAAATTATTTTTCAAGCAGAATTCCACCAGTTCCAGGACATAATATGTTTTAGGACTATCATTCAAAAAGAATTTTATAGCTTCCAAGCCCAAAATATGGGAAATATTAGTGTAGAGACTCTCTACATCCACCGTAATAAAATACATATTTTCACCCCAATATATATCTTTTATTTTCCTTAGAAAATCATATGAATCTTGTATATAAGAAGGTAACAACAGAACTTTCTTTATCAATATTTCATGTAACATGATGCAAAGATTATAAGTAAAATATCCAAAAGCTGACACAATAGGCCGACCAGGTGGTCGGTTCAGATCTTTATGAATTTTAGGTAAGCAAAAGAATTTTGCAATTTTTCTGTTCTTTACATTTATTTTTCTATTTATATCCATTTGACTTAGATAGTGTAATCTCACACCTTTCTGTAATAATTTTTCAAAATCCTTTTCTGCTTGACATAGCTGATTAATGTTAGTTTTACAATATACATTGTTGTTATCTAGATGTTGCATACACATACTATAATAATCATGAGAATTTAATATAACTAATTTTCCCCTTTGTCTGCTTGTTTAAAGACTATATTACAGTTTTTACTCAGTTGTTGCAACTTTTCCCATTCCAATTTTGTTAGATTATAAGTATGCTTTTTATTCATAAAGCCCTCTATTTCCTTTTCTAACATTGTATTCAGTAGAGATTCAAACGTACTATATTAGAATTTTTACATGGAGGTAAAAATAGTTATTATCTTTAAGCATATGTGTATTTAATAAGTCATAAGCATTGTTTTCATCTTCACTACCCGATGCACATGAATAAAAACTTTCTTCACTTTCTGTTTCACTATCTAATGAAAGTAAAACATCACAGTTAGTATCTAACTCAGTTGCTTTATTTAATCTAAAGAAGTGTTCCTTTAAATGCATTTTTCGCATAGTTGGAACAATTCAGTTTTAACCTCATACTTTTTAGGTAAGCATGTGGGTACAAATTTTAAACCCTTCTCTAAAACAGACATTTCTATCTTGTCTAGTTTATAACTGGACAAGTTAACAACATAATTACTATGTAAGTTATGTCCATCTACCTTTCTTATGTTGTCCATCGCCCGAGTCTCTCTGGCATTCTGGATTGTTCCAGCCCCTTTTCCTGGTATTGGTATAATGTCCATTCGATTCTGAGTAGGTTTTATAAAATGCTTCTGGGTTTGCTGCAACTGGCAGTCTAGGAAAAGTTTCTCTGTCATCTTCTTCCCATGAAGACCCTCCACTTTCACCAGACAGGAAGTTCTTACTGGCATATTTTTCTGAAGCAGGATTTCCTTTTTGAAAAGAGACACTCTTTCTCCTGTTTCTTTGAAAGCTAGGAAATACAAACGCCCTCTTGTGGTCATAGTCTCTAATGTCTCTAGTTAATTTAGATTTTTTCTTTCTACCAGATCTTTTCATAACTATTTAATTTGGTGTTAATGCCTGAGAGGAAATTCTCTAATGTAGAATTTGATGTAATATTTACCAGTTGTTCACAAACTTGTTTAGTTTCAACTACAAGTTTGTCTTTTTCATATTGTCTCTTTCAATTAAAATTGACACCCATTCTAAACTGCACCGATGTGCAGCTGCTATCCATCGTTCATGAAATTTAACTTCTACTTCATTAGTAAGGTCAAATGGTGTTGATGGATTCTTAATAGACCTTAACCCTCTAGGTGTTATATCCAGTTCAATATATCTTTCAAGACTGCCAATATTATAGAAAGTAGATGTTTCTTTAAAAATCAATCTTTCAAGTTTAGAACACAAGTCCTGTACATCTGGATTATCTGAAATAATGTTCTTTTGCCTACCATAGCAAAAGGATTGGTAGTAGTTCTCTTCCTGGAATTTTCCCATTTCTTTATAATACCAAAGCCTGAGTCTCCTGTAGCTTCTGGTACTGCATTCTTTATCATTGATGTACCAGTGTCATTAGGCAAATTACTGGAACGGTTGCTATTTTCTCCATTCCGATTAAACATCTCCATACCAGTCTCTCTAAATATTCTAGGAAAGGAGCACATGGACTCACTTGTCATATTCAAACAACAGCAAACAAGATGTATATATATAAACAACAAAGACTATCAGTGAGTCCCAGCTCTACCTTCCAATAAAATTTATTTCGTTGAGCAGTTCCTTCTCTAGCGCCTCGGCCAACAGCCTTTACAGAGTAAAACAGTAAAACTCATAAAACACTTGCAATATATACAAAAACCAAGTAATCAATCAATTACATAATTAAACTATCAAATCACATAGCTTAAATATATTTAAAGTCATAGTCTTAAACAAGACATTGCCAGTTACATTCTCTGTTCATTCCATGTGGATGCAAAGTCCCAAATTTCATAATCAAAATGCATTCCTTTTGTCTTAACATATTTTTTTGCCTATCAACATCATTATAATATAATGGAACATGTTCCAGAACAGACACTTTTATATTCTCAATATTTCCATGATGCACTGAGTTAAAATGTTCAGCAATAGGACTAGTAATTTTATTATTTTTAACATCTCTAATATGTTCTTTTATCCTATCTGCTAGCATTCTTTTGGTTTCTCCAATATAATATTTGTTACAATCACAGAATATGACATACACAACACCTTTGCTCATACATGTATATTTGCCTTTTGTAACAAAAATTTTGCCATTTATTTTATTCACTTCATTTACAACATGTTTACATATAGCACATTTTCCACAAGGGAATGTTCCCAAATTCTTCACAACATTTAATTCATTAGTACAAGGCTTTTTATAAATGCTGTGTATCAGAAAGTCCTGTATATTTTTCCCCTTTCTATATGATGTCATTAATTTTATATTTTTCAGTGATGTTATATCTTTTTAATAAAATTCCAATATTCCATAATGATTTTATTACCAATCATAGAGAAGTTAGTGTACTTTGTAACAAAAACATTCTCACCTGTTCAGTCCCATATTTATTGCTCCTTTGATAGTTATTTTGTCTAGTAGTGCCCTTACTCTGTTTAAAGGCTCTATGCAAGCTATTTTCTACATCATCTGGGTTATACCCTCTATTTTAAATATCTCAGCCACTTTATAGGCCTCCTAAAAGCCATATTAATATCAGAATTGAGTCTTTTATTCTCAAAAATTCCCCATAGGGGATGGCTGACAACGTATGGGGGATGGCAACTATCTCCCACATTTTCCAGCTTATTTCATCAAATTTTCTATGAATACTAGTATATATGGGAAAGCCATTATTGCCCCTAAGCGAAATATCCAAGAAATTAACCTGATTTCCCTTTTGTATGTCACTAAATTTTATACCAAATCTGTTATTATTTAATTCATCAATGAAATTATCTGATGTCTCCCAATCCCCATGACAAATGAAAATTAGGTCATCAATAAATCTAAAATACCTTAGAACATTATTTTGAAAGAAAGGCAACCTATAAAGATGTTCATTTTCAAATAGCCCCATAAACAGGTTAGCATAGGCTGGTGCAAACGCTGCCCCATAGCAGTACCTGTAACTTGTCTATAAACAGTGCCATTAAATTCAAAAAATTATTTTTCAAGCAGAATTCCACCAGTTCCAGGACATAATATGTTTTAGGACTATCATTCAAAAAAGAATTTTATAGCTTCCAAGCCCAAAATATGGGAAATATTAGTGTAGAGACTCTCTACATCCACCGTAATAAAATACATATTTTCACCCCAATATATATCTTTTATTTTCCTTAGAAAATCATATGAATCTTGTATATAAGAAGGTAACAACAGAACTTTCTTTATCAATATTTCATGTAACATGATGCAAAGATTATAAGTAAAATATCCAAAAGCTGACACAATAGGCCGACCAGGTGGTCGGTTCAGATCTTTATGAATTTTAGGTAAGCAAAAGAATTTTGCAATTTTTCTGTTCTTTACATTTATTTTTCTATTTATATCCATTTGACTTAGATAGTGTAATCTCACACCTTTCTGTAATAATTTTTCAAAATCCTTTTCTGCTTGACATAGCTGATTAATGTTAGTTTTACAATATACATTGTTGTTATCTAGATGTTGCATACACATACTATAATAATCATGAGAATTTAATATAACTAATTTTCCCCTTTGTCTGCTTGTTTAAAGACTATATTACAGTTTTTACTCAGTTGTTGCAACTTTTCCCATTCCAATTTTGTTAGATTATAAGTATGCTTTTTATTCATAAAGCCCTCTATTTCCTTTTCTAACATTGTATTCAGTAGAGATTCAAAACGTACTATATTAGAATTTTTACATGGAGGTAAAAATAGTTATTATCTTTAAGCATATGTGTATTTAATAAGTCATAAGCATTGTTTTCATCTTCACTACCCGATGCACATGAATAAAAACTTTCTTCACTTTCTGTTTCACTATCTAATGAAAGTAAAACATCACAGTTAGTATCTAACTCAGTTGCTTTATTTAATCTAAAGAAGTGTTCCTTTAAATGCATTTTTCGGCATAGTTGGAACAATTCAGTTTTAACCTCATACTTTTTAGGTAAGCATGTGGGTACAAATTTTAAACCCTTCTCTAAAACAGACATTTCTATCTTGTCTAGTTTATAACTGGACAAGTTAACAACATAATTACTATGTAAGTTATGTCCATCTACCTTTCTTATGTTGTCCATCGCCCGAGTCTCTCTGGCGTTCTGTGGGTTTGTGTAAGTTTTTCATAGGGGTCATGAGCCAAGGTTCCAGTGGATAACCAGCATCCCCAACTAGATGTCCCTGTGGAAAGTCACCCCTAGAAAACCTTACATAAATGTCTCAGGTTTGCCATATGTGGGAGTCATAGAAACTGTCTGGGCTAGCTGCACAAACATTATAGATGATCCCTTGGGTATTAAAGACAATCTGACAGTTGAAAGAGTGATAGCCTTTTCTGTTGATGTACTTCCTTCTCAGTTCACCAGGTGGGGGGTTTATTTCCTTGAGTGTGCAGTATATCACTCCCAGAACCTCAAGGTAATGTGCCATGGCATAAAAACATTGCATGATGGTAGCTCTCTCCTTTGCATTGAGAAATTAGTATAATATTCTTGAGATTGAGGCCTATGACACCCTTCATATGTCCCCTGCAGGTGTCTGAAATGTGTCTACAGCAAGTATACATAATGCTACACATACATTGGTTTCTACAGAGATGGGTTCTACATGATTTCCTTGTGGCCACATATGAGGGGAGCAGGTGTTGACTATTTGATCTAAGGTATCCCTGTCCATCCTGTCATGCTCTTTTATATCTATATCATGAAGTCCATGATAGTTCAAACATGGTCTAAACATTATTTGGCTTCTCGGCCGAGGTCTGGCAGCAGCAGTTTGTATTAAAGCCTGTTACACATATAGATTCATGATAGCAGCAGCAATTCCTCACATATTTTCTCTAAGTGTGTTTATGTATTCCAAAGAGTATTGGAGGTGAGGCCCAAAGGGCATGTGGTATGTAGGCACATGTTTTTACACATTCCTGAATTGTTCCACCATGTCAGTTTCCTTCATTACCACGTAATACACCTACTTATTCCTTCATCAGCATATTCTGCTGCTTACCTTTGTTTTGCAGCCCTGTTTAATGAATAACAAAAGCATGTTCATTGTACAAATTGACTTAGCATAAACTATAGGTGTTCATGAATCCAGACATTGTTTTTGTGTTCTACCTCCCAGACTGAGACTGGAAATGGGCTGTTGTGGTCAGTGCTTTACTCTAATCAGCAAAATCAAACAAATAAAACAAAACAAAACAAACAAATAAATAAATTCACACACACACACACACACACACACACACACACACACACACACACACACACACACACATATAAATTCATAGTTAACAAGGAACACACCATGTAAACATTTTGTCCTCACTATCTTCCTTTTGTCATGAAAAAGTCCCACTATTGTTTGCTCTTAAACTAGGTAAAAATACCATTTCTAATTACTTTTTCAAAACATAGTCTGCAAAATCTTCATTGTAGCCAGTGTTGATGAGTTACTTACACAATTAACAATCTTTTTCTCAGAGTTCCTCTGATGTTGTTAATATAGCCAGCTGTGTGGCCTGTTCTTTGAGCACACTCTTCATATAATGTGGATGGTGGCAAATTTCAGAGTAGATATAAGAATTAGAAGATGTTTTCTTTCTTGCTCCACTACAACTATGTAACTCTTTACTGTCTTTAAAGTTAACACCTGCAGCATCAGGCCACATAACACCCCTGGGTGGGCTTTAATTACACATTAACACACACACCCTGTTGTGGCATTATTGCTTACTTAATTGATGTTCTCATTTGGCTATAATGATAATGGCAAAAGCCAGGGCTATAACACATCTCCCATAGTCATACCAACATTGTTCTTGACAGAATTCTTTTTCAAAAATACTAAATGCTTCAATGTATGAATAGATTCTGTTTCCCAATTTGGGAAATCTGAAAATGTGTAGAGGCAACTTCTCAAAAATGCAGTACCTTCACTTTATGAAATCAAAAATATATAAGGCTATGATATCAATAATTGCAAAAGAAAACCTGTCTTATCTCTGTAGCTTGCTTCCAAAATGTTATCATTTGTATGACCTGACTGCTTTCATCGTTCTTTTCAATTTCATATCCATTTTTATTGCTCCAGAAGCAACCACTATTGATCTTAATGAGGAACTGTTAACGCCTTTATGAATCTTTCAGATAACAAAAAAGATACCTACTTTTGGATGTTCAACTTAATTTATAGATATTCCAAAATACCTTTATCTGCCTTTATAAACATAAAAAACATGTTGTCCCTTAATTTCCTCAATGCTAGTGGTTATCTTTTTGGTGAGGAAATATTGAGGTCTCTTAAGCTGGTTTATGTGCTTGGTGAGGCCAAATAGTACATTATATTCAATAATGGGCCTAATAAGGGATAATTAAAGTGAGAGTATAACTTCTTTGGACCTTTAGGAGATGCTTTGAAGGATAATCTGTGCAAAGTCAAAGGATTTTCTAACCTCCATGGAGATGCGGTAGTCAAATGAGAGTCTGTTATCAAGATATGTTCCAGAGTCCCCAGTGACTCTGTCAAATTTAAGAAGAGTGTTACATATATGGTAAGGAGGGATCCGGACACTTGCTCGAGCATATGTCCGAATCACAAAACATCGAACACACATACACGAAAGCGCTTAAC
>NC_056730.1:862926408-863056408 GCF_019279795.1 Protopterus annectens
AGAGATTTATGGCCTTGTTTGTGGATGGGATTCTTATTCCTACTTATAACTAGTCAAGACCATGAATAGTGTGATCTGAGAGAGTGAATTCTTTACCTTAACTTGACCCTCATCTTATATTACTAGTACTCAGTCCACTTCCTAACAAACAAAACTTACATCTTTCTACATTATCTGTTTAGCTGTTTTCCCACTGCAAAGAACAACCTCTTACTTGTCTTTTAATATCCTTAGTAGAGAAGGCAAAAATTTTAGGTGTTTAAAATCAACATCCAGTCAGTTTCCAAAAACTGCATTTTCCCAACCATAAGCTTGCAGTATGTAAGAAATGACATTACATTTTAGGTCTTGAGAAACAATTAACTGTGTTGAGAAAAGAGAGAAGACAGCATTTCCTGAAGTAATTTATGAGAAAACAAGTACAATGCCCTTTCTGAAGTTTCCAAGGTCATTAATCCTGATCTCACTATTATTGATTCTGTAGACACTAGTCTCCCAAAAACTCAGCTCCATTATTTAATTTTGACAACCCCTATTTATGCAGTACAATTGTTAAACATAACTACTAGATGTTCCATACCAGTTGATCAATCTCTCTCAAAACCATGGCAGTTTTAGTGTGAACTATCTGTAGCTGAAGGCTCAGAATTAGTATCACTTCAGGTAACAAATGCAATGAAAGATAATACTGAAAACAAATTTATCTATAAGCAGCAACAACTCCAGGGATGGAAATGCACTCTCTTGGCATGCTCACTGGAACTCTAAAAACACAAAGAGGAGAGCACACTCCCATGAGTATGTGGAAAACAAGAAAAAGTACATTAAAATAAGGGTTGAAATACATTATTTTGGGTAAGGATTAATCCTTCTGCAGCTTTGTTATATCTTGGTCATGAGACACCACAATTATATAATAACTTGAATTACAGTAAAAGTGTTGTTCTGTTTGGGAGTTACATGCTTAAACTCTCTTCATAAACTTATCAGAAGTTTAAGTATTAGCTCTTTGTCAGGTATACCACTGCTGTATATATATATATATATATATATATATATATATATATATATATATATATATATATATATATATATATATCTTCATGTTGCCGTGAAGAATCTTAAAACAATTTCACTTAAAAAAATAAACTTGCTTGTCAACTTCAGAGTTTATCTGAACACCACTCCATGTTAGTTTGTGATTTACTCTGCTACTGTTTAGTCTGGGCAGATTTATTTTCATTTATATTTTATGTGTTATCTCTGATTTTCATTTATATTTTATATTTTATCTCTGATTTTCATTATTTGTTTCAGTATTATTTTTATAGCAATCCTCCTTTTCTCCTACCAGAATGGTTGACATGGGTCTACTGAGGCAGTGTAGCAACTGCCTCATATACACTGACAACCCCATATTTCTAAATCATTCCTGTATCATTTGTGAGAGATACAACTACATTAAGAATCTGGAATTACAGTTCTCTCTTGCAATAGATAGCAAGACAAAGTGGGTTTTCATCCCACCTACCACAACTCCTATTCACGACACATAGCATACACATAGAGCAACATATGTGGAGGTACTCATAAAAAATCTGCCTAAACAGCAGAGATCTCCAAAACACATACATACTAAACCAACCATAACACCCAAAACACATAATACACATAATGACACAAGCACAAGTGTCTCACCATCAAAGTCCATAAAGCAATGCACATCCACTCCAAATATGTAGGTTCCTATTACATCGTCGAACGTTTAGGTTGTTGAATGCCTAAATGTTGACTCATAAATGTTGAATGCTCAAAACCGTGACCGGCCAGTTACGCAATTTTTTTCCAGGGAAAAAGATTCAATGGCTGTCATTGGGGATTTGCCCTTTTCCCCAGTGTCAAGTGATCTTGGATTTGGCATATTTAGTTAGGGGGTGTGTGGATGACACTGCCCCCCATGTCAGGGGGTGTGGTGGGCGAGGCTCCCCACTTGATTAGGGTTTTAATGATTTTTTTTTTTGTTGGCCAAGCAAATTTTTTTACAGGGAAAAAATTTGAGTAATTGGCTGGTTGCTGTTTTGAGCGTTGAATGTTTAGGTGTCAACGTTTAGACATTCAACAACCTAAATGTTCGATGTTCTAATATAGACCCAAATATCTTAGTCATAGGAGACTCTATAGTGAGACACACAGACATCCCTCTCACCAAGCTGAACAAGGAGAAAGTCATGGTCAGCTGTCTTTCTGGTGCCAGGATTCATCAGATCACACAAGGACTCAAGTCTCTCAACAAGTACCATTATAATTCTGTCATAGTAGATGTTGGTATGAACAACTTTAGACATATCTCCCTGGACTACATGAGGAGAGACATGAGTGAGTTCTCTGACTATGTGTCACAGGCAGGTATGTCCTAGCCTTAAGCAGCATATTACCCTCACCTAGGATGATACCACAATATAAACAGAAAATCATTGAGTTCAATAATTGGCTTACTTTCTGGTGTCATTCTAAGGGTATGGGATTCAGTTTCTGTCAGCCTGAGATGACATGATTGATAGACCTAGATGCTTTGCCAGAGATAGACTTCATCTGTCACCCCTGGGATTTTGGCTACTGGCAAAGGCTCTTGCCACCCCCATAGGTCCTTTTTTATGCAATAGACAAAATTCTTGATTTAAAAATTTAATCAAAAAAACACCTCAAGGATATGCTGCTTAACACTAGGAGTCTTAGCATGAGACTGCACTCACTGGAAGTAGTATTCACCTTTGAGGATGCTGACATTTGTGCAGTCACAGAGACCTGGGTCAAGGCAGTGGAGAGCACCTCAGCCACACTGGGTTTCATCTCCTACCACATGTTCAGAGCACAAATGGAAAGCATGAAAACTAAAAGAGGCGGTGTATTAATATTCATTAAGGATAAATACATCTCCAGATAGGTTAAACAGTATGATTCCCTGGAAGCACTTCAGGTCCAACTAACTGTTGGTAGAGCAACTTATTCAAGTTATTACTAGTAAAGGACCCCCTCCATGATCAATACACTCACTCTGCCTACTTTGATCTACTAAAATCACCCATCAAGATACATCCAAACACCATGGTTCTGGGTAATTTTAAATACCCATCCATTGACTGGGTAAATTACTCATGCTCAAACTCACTTGCCCAAAGGTTCCTTGAGTTCATTAATTCCAGCATCCTGGAACAGATGGTGGATACCCCAACTATGGGCAACATTTTGGGTCTGGTGCTTATCAATATGGGGGACTGTTGTAGCACCCCTACTGTGAGGTCTTCTCTTGTCAGATCTGACCACAAATTAGTCTAATTTGAAGTAACTATCACACTGCCCCCCCCCCAGCAGCAACTAAACTTAAAAACTGCCCCAAAGCAGACTATATTCTTCTAAGGGATGGTATAAATAGCTTCACTGTACCTCCCCCCTCAAATAGAACTGGCAACTCTACCGAGTCCTACAGCAATGCTTTTTACAAACAGCTGTATAACTGTGTGGATGTGGCTATACCTGACAAGACCAAAATGAGCTTTTCAAAGAAGAGCAAACCTGTCTGGTGGGCAACTGTCATCAACAGGCTTTGCAATAAAAGGAAGAAATTGTTGTCCAAAATTAAGAGGGAGCATGCCCTAAACTGGAAACACTCCCTCCTCAACTTAAACAAGCAAATAAGACTTCTTGTGAAGTTCTCCAAAACAAACTTCGAATCCAGATTAGCTTCCTCAACTAAGGATAACCATACGGCATTCTTTAGTTATATCTGTAGCCTAAAAGGTAAGATTAAGATTTGTGCTGAACTGGTAGTTAATGATACCACATACACTAAGCCTGTGGACATAGCAAACCTGTTAGCCAACAGGTTCTGTGAAAACTTCACTCCCCTGTATCCACCATACATACCCCATGACATTCCTTCCACCTGTCCCCCACCTTGTATCTCTAGGTTGTAAATGCCCTCTCTAAGGCCAAACCACAACATCTATGGGACCTGATAACATCCCAGGCTGCATCCTACATGTGCTTCAATAAGAATTAGCAACACCACTGGGTATTCTTTTCAATTATGGTCTAAGCACCAGTTTCATCTCAGCTGAATGGAAACTGGCCACTGTTATCCCGTTGCACAAGGGTGGTGCTTCGACTGACACTGGGAACTACAGACCTATTAGCCTGATTAGCCTTATCTGCAAGGCCATGGAATAAATCATTATGGACCTTATCAACAAAGATATAGGTAACCTCTAAACCTTGACCCTACTCAGCTTGGATTTGTCAAATGGAGATCACGCCTGTTAAATCTGATTAACTTCTTTGAGACAGTCACTAGAGCCCTGTACAAGGTGAAAAGTTTGCATACAGTCTACCTGGACTTGACCAAGGCTCACCCAGCTAGGTATCAATCACCAGCTAGGTATCAACCCGTATATCACTAACTGGCTCACTGATAGGACCCATATAGTCAAAATAGTGGAATCCACCTCCAACAGCAGACCCATAACCAGTGGAGTGCCACAGGGGTCAGTCCTGGGACCTCTACTGTTTAGAATCTATTTCTACAAAGTACAAGCAAAAACTAAAGGTCTATGGCTGACAAAGTTTGCTGATGACTGCAAACTGGGAGTGGTCATAGAATCCCCAAATGATGTCAACATCCTACAAGAGGGTCTTGGCAAACAAATGATTGGTGCCAAAGTCAGGGCCTTAAACTCAATCCAAAAAAATGTATTATCATCCCTTTCAGTAAGAGCGATGTTCCTGCTAAGTACTACATCAATAACAACACCATAAGTATGCAGTCAGTGGTTAGAGACCTGGGCACACAGGTTGACAGCAACCATACTTTTGATCATCATAACTCCATAGTGGTAAGAAAGGTATTCTATATTGCTCATCTCATAAGTAAGTGCATTGTCTCCAGAAAAAAAAGAAGCTATAACCTCCCTGTACTCTTCTCTCATCCAGCCAGTAATTGATTACAACTCCCCTTTTGGTATGTACCTTTCCAGGCACCTGCAGAAATTGGAGAGACCACAAAAGTTCCTCACAAGGAAAATTCAAGGTATTCAGCATTTGTCCTCTGTGGATCGGCTGAAATCACTGTCACTTTATTCCATTTTATACAGACTACTCATAGGTGATCTCTGTCTTGCATATAAGGCAATCTCTGACTCTGTTTTATTGGAAATGCTGCATATCTGTAAGTCCAATGGCTCATGGGTTACTCGCTGTAAAGACCTACGTCTGCTATGCAACATTAATAGAACCTGCTGAAGGGACAGACTTGTCTCCCAGAGGTTACCATACCTGTGGAACAACTCCCATTTCATGTGAAGCAGAGCAACTCTTTGGCCCTCTTTAAAAGCAATCTGGACAACTGGATGGGTAACCATAAGTTCCCACCAGGGGTGCCACTTCTGTCTTTCTTTGACAGGGACAATAGGCGCTGATCATGGAAACAAGGGCAGAACTTGGCTAGGCTTGTAAGGGCCATAGGGCTGTTAGGCTAGTAACTTCCTATGATCCTATGATCCTGTGAAGAAAGGAACAGATTTAAGACAGGCAAACTCCAGCTAAAAATTCATACAGACTGCAGACAAGACACTGCAGAGCATACATGAAACCACCCACTGTTAGTTTGTGATTTACTGCAACTGTTTGGCAAGAGAGAAAAAAATATGTGCGTGTATGTGCATATATATATATATATATATATATATATATATATATATATTTTTTTTTTTTTTACATTTGTTTACTGGGAAAGTCCGACTGGACTAGGTCCATTTACGGTGGAGGCCCGGGGAGAAAAGCTCCATAATTATAACAAAAATACATGTTTTGTACAGAATTATAACAATAACACATGTTTTAAACAGAATTATAAGAACAAGCTAGCAGCGAAGAACACCGATAGCTCTTTACATGTGGGAATTTATAGACAGACAAGACATAATAGATATTTATATGTAGGAATTTTTAGACAGACAAGACATAGTAAAACAACATTATTCACATTTTCAGGCTATTAATATGACTACACGCAGAATATATGTCAGCAGTGATCATGGTTGATGAGCTACTGACTAGCGATAGCTTAACTGTTAGTACTGTAGGGCATTACAGTGAAGTAATTAGAAGACATCATTGTCAATGGAGGGTGAGAGGTAGGAAGCATTTATTATTATGTAATACATGGACATAACCAGGTGTTCAGTTGGTGTGCTTTTAGGGTGTTTTTGAAGTGTGAGGTAGAGGAGCTTGCTATTATTGAAGGGGGGAGGGTATTCATGTTTTTAGCAACTGTGTGGGAGAATAGTGCTTTTCCTGTAGTATTATTAGCTTTAGAGATACTGAGGAGTGGTTTGTCATTAGAGTGGAGGGGGCAATTTGATGTGTATTGAGTTAGTAGTTGCCCTAGTGATGAGGTTTTATCAGGATATTTTAGAATGTTGTAAGTAATGACCAGCTGGTAGAAATTGAGAAGTTGAGGAAATTTTAACCATTGGTTGTCCCTAAGAGCTATACAGTGGTGTGTTCTGAAGGAGGAGTTGTTAGCAAACTTGGCAATCTTATTATTATAGCATGAGTTAAGTTTATCCAGGTCTGTTTTTCTGATATGGGTAAGAATAGGTGCTGCGAACATTAGTGTGGACAATAGGTGAGTTTGTGCTAGGGTGAATCTAGCTTGATCTGAGAGGAAGTTTTTGAGCCTATAGAGTGTACCCATTTTTTGTGAACCTTTTTGATAGTTTGGGATATATGGACATTGAAGTGAAGGTTTTTGTCAATTTTGATTCTCAGGAGTTTGGTGTGGGTTGAAGGGGAAATGGTGGTACCATTTCTGGAAGTGATAGTAAAGGAAAGGGGAGTAGTGTTTGATTTGTTGGGGGTAAATAACAACATTTTGTCTTGTTGGGGTTCAGGATGAGTTGAATGCCAGTAATCCATTTATCCACAGAGCTAAAGGATTCTTGGGTGAGTTGTTGAAGGGAGGGGAGGGAAGGGGCTGAGCAGATTATAGTGGAATCATCTGCATACTGTATAAATGAGGCCTGCTTGGTTGTGGTATGTAAGTTGTTGGTGAAAATAGAAAAGAGAAGTGGGCCTAGTATTGAGCCTTGTGGTACACCTACAGAAGTTAGAAGTTGAGAGGAAAGTATACCTTCCCATTGGACAGACTGCTGCCTGTTAGACAGATAACTCCTGAACCAGGCAATAGTAGATGGGGCAAAGGATAGGAAGGCTAGAGTATCTAGTAGTATGTTGTGTGGGATATGTGCGTATGTATGTATATATATATATATATATATATATATATATATATATATATATATATATATATATTTTTTTTTTTTAACTCTGATTTTCAGTATTGTAAGAAAGGAATAGATTGGAAACAAGCAAACTACAGCCATCCTATGGGCCCCTTAGTTAGCTATAAATTCTAGAGATGGTAGTCAGGCCACTCCAGAGCCTATATGAGACCATCCAGTGTTGGTCAGTGCTTTACTGTGCAACTGCTTGGTAGGGGAAGATTTATTCTGATTTATATTTATCTTTATTTACTTTTAGTGGGAATGATGGTGAGCAGAAGCTATTGAGCAACATAAAGGACATCCAGTGTTTTAATGTGACTGGCACAAATGGTACGGTAGTTCAGAGTATCTACTTCATTAATTACTTCCATCTGTGCAAGATTAGCTCAGTGTATCCTTTTTGCATAATGTTTACGTGGCTTCCCCACTCAGTCTGACTTAATTACTAATTGTTTAATGCCTTTGAAACCTGCTATAACTGGTTTTGATTTGCTTTTCTTTTAACATTTGTAATTATTTGTAACTAGGAATGGATTCTTTAAATGAGTATATCTTTACCAATTTGCTGAAGAGCAAATATCTTGTCCAGTATATTAACGTTGAATACATACAATACCTGATAACACTAGAGACTTGTATTCCTTCTGTTAAAAGTTGGATGGCATATTTATTATTATTAATAGTAAACCTAGATTTTGCTTTGACTAACACACAACAGGATTGTTGCTAGTCAGAAATGTAATAGTTAACAGATAGCATTTTTTCTATGTGCTAATAATTAATGCTAGGAGCATTAGTAATATTTTTTATTTGAACATTGGGTATATTTCCATAAGACTGATATTGTTATTGTTTGTGAAATATAGTTAAAGAACAGTGACTGAAAACCAGTTTTGTTGGGGTACAAATGTTTTTTACTCTAACAGATATTGTAAAAAAAAGTCAGATGGAGGTGTTATGATAAAGATTAAAGATTGTTATTACACCTCTGATTATTACATGCTTGATGATAACACCAATGTTGTAGATTGTGCATATGTGACAATAAAGGCAGCCCTGGAACAGATTATAATTCTTGGAGTGTAAAGACCCCAAAGTCAAATGTTGATTACAGAAGAGAATTGATTCATAGATTTATTTTATGAATCACAGGAGGGGAAGTAATAGCAATTGGGGACTAAAATTTGCCAGAAACAGATTGGTATAATATTGATTCTACAACATTAGTAAGGACATTATTTACAATGTTTATTATGGAATATCAAGTGCCACAGATTGTAAACAAAGCTACCTGGGAACAGAATAAATTGGACTTTGTATTTGTTCAAAGGAAATTATTTGTTCAAAGGAAATTATTGTTACTTTATATCAAGTTCTGCCATCTTTGATGTGCAGGGATCATCGTTTGTAAATGTTAAGTTACTGCTAGACAATTCTGCTAAACTTAAATCTAAATCAATGTACAGAAGATTGATAACAGACTATATGGAAGCAAAACAGTCTAAGTAAAACTAATTGGAGTGATGCAAGACTGCAGAAGGTGTGGCTAGTTTTGCTAGGTTAAATTGTTTGAATGAAAACAAAAATGCTTAATATCATATCTAGGCACTCAAGGTCAGGATGATATAAATCTGTTTCCATAAGTACAGGATACGTAATTAAGATGAAGGATGAAATGTACAAGAAATGGAAATGAGGTTGAGCTACAACTTTAAAACTGAAATAGACAAACTGGGCAGACAAATTAAATATAGCATGAGACAAGATCAGAATAATTTTCAAGAAAATTATATAAAGATGTTGAGCACAATAGGAACCGATTTTATAGATACTTAAGATGTAGTAGTAGTAAGGACATACAAATCGATTAGCTATATGTTGATTCTATGAAATATTCTCAGACATATTATATCATAAATATTTACAAAACAAAGAATTCATTTACAGCAAGACCACATTCTGGCCAACCTAACACTATTTATGCCCTTAGGGTGATGAACAGAACTGCTAATCATAAATGCATGCCTCCAAGGCACATAGCACAATGAGGAGCCTCTCTTCAAGTCCACATCACAGTGCCTTAGTCACATTGTGTTAAGCTGATTTGTGACCCCATTAAATGATCATGATGCAAATGAAGAAGTGTGTGAATGAAACTACAGTATCCAAAGTGAGTACATGCATGGAGATCAGTAGTGAGTAAATAATTAACATCATCAGTAAATTAAAAAGAAATTATGAACCTAAAAGTGCCATGCAACAAGCAGACAATGAAGGATGAATTATAGTTTAGTAACAGAGGTCAGGGGAGAGAGTAAACACAACTATTTTCAAAGTGATTTACATAAACTTATCATCTAAAGGAACATCATAAAACTGCGCTGATACAATATATACATTTAAGACAGTTTGAGTTATACATAGGCATACCTGTCAACCTCTCACTGTAGGAATTCCTGACATAGACACACATAATGGGGGATAATAAGCCCAAAATTAGGGACAATTTTTTAGTATTGTTTACATACACTGAGAAATTGCATTAGCATTCATTGTCTGAATGGTACATGTCTGAAAGTCAAATGGCTGTCATTTTTTATTACTTACCTCACTTCTAAAGATATACCAGAAAAGCACAAATTGTTTGAGGATCAAACCACAAATATGAGGCAAGTATGTGGACAAGCTGTGAAACCCTGGACATGTGAGAGGTATATACAGACAATGTGGGATATGAAAGTAAAATAGAGTATGATGTAATAACAGCTGTCATAACAAATAATGATGGGGAGTATCAGCCATGCAACCATATTATAGCACCAGTAGGTTAGAAATGCAAGATGTCTGCCCTGAGATGGGTCACTGCAGTGCCAGTATATTCATGTTGTAATGTTAAGGAGAGACACCGCAGATTTTATAGTGCAAGGGGTGATAAAATCACATTCCATTTTAATTTCTCCAAATCTTTTGGGTTTCTAATACCATGACAGGAATGGACCTCATTCCTAAGTCAAAGTACTATTAAAGTTCATGAAATTAGTATTATTTCAGCTTTTGATGTCAGCTAGAAGTGCTCTTCACAGCGCCCGCAATGTGCCCAGTAATGACTCCTTCTGCAATTCATATGGAGTTACATGTATCGGTAACATATCTACATACAATTGTACATTCTTTTTTGTAAGACCTGTTGCTCCTACTACCATTGGAACTGTCTGGGTATCTTTCTTCCACATTGCTCTCATTTCTGCCTGCAAATCCTGATATTTTATAACTTTGTGTCTCTCTGAATGTAAGATACTGTAGTCATTGGGTATAGCAATTTCAATGATCAATGCTACTTTTGTCTTCTTTTCATGGACGACTATATCTGGTTTTCTCACATTCTTGTGAAGATTTTCACATGTGCAGGTAGATAGGAATAGAAGAGTGCAAGTAACATACCTCAAGGGAATTGAACTCAGAACTCCCACACTGCAAATCTATCAAAACACACCTTAATAGGGGTAGTCAGTGAAGTGGTGAAGTGAAACTCCCCTAAAACACCGTACAATCTGTGCATAACTACACAAATCATTTAGATATGTGTATCTTTCCTTGTTTATACAACACTCTGGAGTATGTCATTCAACATTCTGAAATTTGCAAAAATCATTTCTGCAACAGAATCCTTGCTATGCCCTGTGGCCAGACCATTATTTCAGGCAACATCCAAAGTGTTAGGGTGAAAATAGGTGAGAGCAATTTGGTGAAAAAGAAAACAAAATAGGCTGATCCTGCAGACTCACCAACTAGCCTATACATTGAAAAACATAGTTTTCATACTCACTAAAACACATACACCAATACAACACACTGCTATATTCCCACACTACTCTGTGCGCATTAAACTGAAAGCGTACAAATGCATATAGAATATGATTTTTACATGGAGGGAGCTCCTACACTCCTCCATCGGGTGGGGGACAGCAAGCTCCCACACCCACTCAAAGCTTATATAACCAACTCCAAAACTCCTCTTACCCTGGGATACGTTCCACCCAGGATGCAGAGCCACACAATATCCCTTCACACCTCACTTTAAACACATTCACACACCAAATACATATGTTACACTCTGTCTACCCACACTGTGCATGATTGGTCAGTGTCTCACAACCATGCACAGAAACATGGATGCAATACTGCACACACACACACACACACACACACACACACACACACACACACACACACACACACACACACACACACACACACACACATCAATTAATCATGCAAACACAAAGATAAAATCCCCAAATATAAAATGTTTTCAACCACTTACATCTCTCCACACACACTGACAAAACCATCCCATTCACAGACACACTCACGATCAAACTTGGAATCTGTCATATATAAGACAAGCACTTCTTACACAACTGACCTTGCCTGCACCCATGCACCTAAGAACACTACAGCACAAACTGACAAACATACTTCAACCTGCAAGGAAGCCCTAGAAGATGTCATATATAGGTATAGAAAATCACTGTATATGACAGATCCTTCAACCGAACTCTCATGCACACTCCAGGTGCATATGTATACTCAACCAGTACACCTATTTGACCAGAACAATTTTCCACCACTGCGGTCGGCCAAACCACCAAGGCTATGATAAACAGGTAGGTGCACACTACTTCATTTTTTCATTGATAACATGTCAAATTCATAAATTCCTTTTCAGTTTTCTGAGGTAATTAAAGAAGACCTTTGATATCAAGCTGAGCTCATAGTTAGAGACAGATTTAACAAGTACATTTGAAGAGCAAGTTTAATGCTTATTTACTAAGAGCTAGATGCCCCAGATCACATGATGGAACTTATTGGTGCCCACATCATCATCATCTTGTTTCCTTCTTGAAACTCTGGAATAATGGGCTGTGTTTACTTGAGAGAGAAAGAGAGAGAGAGAGAGAGAGAGAGAGAGAGAGAAATTACTGAATTGGAGTATAGGTCTCTGAAATATAAAGATGACAACCTTTACAGTACAGTAGATACTAGTTCTTTATTGAGACTGTGGATTAGCTTGTATTTGTCACCCAAGACTATTTGAAGCAAAGGGATTCAAATAATAAGTGGTCCTTCAAAGCTCTTGTATTTCAGGCAAAGGTCTTCTGTAAGAAGTACAGAGAAGACAAAAAGCGTGATAGGGTTGCTATGGTCTCCAGCTGCAAGACACGACTTGAAACATTTCAATATCTTTTATAAGAAATAGCTGTACCTTCTCTGACTACACCAGATGCTATGTGAGTATGTTATAGAATAGCATTTAGTTTTCTATAACTGGTCAGATGAGGGGTGAGTACACAGCCTTCTTGGGATGGCTGCTGACTCAAGTGAGGATCAGGTGAACAACTCCATATGCTCTTGTGGATGGTAGTAGCTATATGGATATCAAATGAAAGGTCATCATTTAAAGGACTCTAAGGTCATTTACTAGTTTGTCAGCTTTTAGTTGCTGTCAGTCAATAATATATAAATTGGGGCATGTGTGCAAGGTTGTTTCTATTGTACCTGTTGTGTGTAATGCCAAGTGGTATCTGAAGGAATGTAATGTCAGCAAGATTAAGGACAATGTTCAAAAAATTTGCAGGCATCTGCATATTTACTGAGTCAGACAGTGGAGTTAGTTGTGATATCTGAGAAAAAAGTATGCCAAAAAGGAGTGGCCCTAGAACAAATCCTTGAGAAACTCCACTGGAGACAGGCAATGGCGAAGGTAGAAATTGACATATTTATTTGCTATTTGAGACCCCATAGCCTGTCATATACCCAAGGCATTCTGTATTTATTTACCTCATCATTTATTCATGGTGCTGCAGCTGTTAGCATTGTTGCCTTACAGCAACAGGTTCTCTGGTTTGATTCTCAGCCGGAGTGCCTTCTCTCTCATTTATCAGCTTCTTCTGCTTCCCCCATTTGCTGCCATTACAACTGTCTTATCCATACTCCCTTCAGTTTTGCATTCCATTTCCTACCCTTTGATAAAGTTCTTGCTCAGAGTCTGCCTGTAATGTCACATCAATTGCATACAGCAACTTTGTTGATCTGTCCCCTCTGACCTGTTTGCTAAAGTAGTCCATCACCAGTATGAACAGTAGTGAGCTCAGAGCTAAACTCTGATGCACACCCACTCCTACTTGGAACCCCTCTGTGACTCCAAACACTATTCATTCTTGTGTCATTGGTTCTTTTTGCATAGTCTGCATGAATTATACCAATGTTTCTGGGACTTTGAACCATCACATGACTGTCCAAATAGGCTTTCTTAGGACCTTGTCATATGCTTTCTCCAAGTCTATGAATATCTAGTTGGACTTTTCTCATTTGTAGCTTCTTTTTAATTATCTGTCTTACTGCAAACATTGGGTCAGCTGCATTGTTGTGTCCTGATCTATATCCAAACTGCTCATCTCCCATCTTACTTTCCACTACTCTGCATATTCATTTATCAATCACCCTCTCCACAATTTTCATGTAGTGTGATGGGAATTTGATGCCACGATACTGCCCACAGTTGTAAAGTCCCCTTTGTTCTTTCTTGCACACTGGCACTAATATGCTTATTCATCAGTCATATAGGATATGTATTTCTCTTCATACTGCAATGAGTACCCTCTGGAGCCATTTCTCTTGTACCCCCTGTCAGACTGCCAGTCCAGCTATCGGGAATTTTGTGAATAATTCTATGTCAGTTGTGAATATTGACATGATTTATACAGAAGTATGTGTAAAGTACTGAGCTAAAATGTAACCACAGCATGCCCTACTGGAATAGAACAGGAATGTACCTACACTATTGTGACTGTTTAGATGTATATGTTTAATGGAAACTGGAACACGGGAGGGTAACTTGAAAAATAATTCAGAGAAATTTAAATTGCTTTTATAATTGCTGGGCCATAAACAGAAGATGTTATCTCTCGGTTTCAGTGTAGTAGCAGACACAATGTCTAGAGCTAGAGTTTTTTTGCATTATCTTGAAAGAGAAGTAATTACTAGGTTTGAGATGTAGAAGTGCTTTATTGTTTTATGACTTCTAGGGTCTGAAAAAATCTGAGAGATATGTATTTTTCACAGAGAGATGCTAAATTCTGTTAGTCCTGACAATGGAGGTTTAGCCTGGGGAACCAAAATCAGGTGACAAAAGGTGATGTCATCCAAGCTAACCCAGCAGTAATATTTGATATTAATTTAAGAACTCTCTCAGAGAGAGACTGGCCATTTTCTATCTGTCTTTTGACCTGACAACAACATCAGCTAGAAGATCCATTCACCACCTTTCCTTGCTGTAAGTGAGTTATTAGGGCATAGTAACTCTTCTAGATTCATATAGGAATATAATAAAGTATAACTTAGATGTTTTCTTTATTTATTTGAGAATTTCCTGCAATGTTGTTTTAAATATTTCCTGTGATTTTGAACTCTGAAGTAACTGTGTTTGTTTACTGAGTATTGTCTTGTTCTTTTATTATTTGTTATTAAATATATTTAACCCTTTCAATTGTGGCTGCTCTGTTTAGAGATATTTAAGCTCTTAGAGTATTTACATATCTATTTAGTGACTCTGTACATGCCACTTTTTATAGCCTGGTTCTTGGTCAAACTATCATTTGGATTAATAGTGACATTACATAGTTAGATTGGACACCCTTTTTAAAGGCCTTAAAGTAGCTGATAAGCAGTGGCTGGTGGCAGTCTGAACTACCTTATAGTCTGGGAAGAAGGTGGCATAGCTAGTAAACCTATGTTAGACTTCCGCAGGTGTGTGTGTGTGTGTGTGTGTGTGTGTGTGTGTGTGTGTGTGTGTGTGTGTGTGTGTGTGTGTGTGTGTGTCAGCTACTTGGGCAGTGATATGAAGCATTGGTTGGGCACAGAGGGTGCTAGAAGTTTTGGCTTAGCCACTCAGCTGACATCTCAACCCTATAGCTATGCCAATGGGGAATAGTACTGGGGATCTGGAGAAGGATGGAGAAACCAGCCCCAGACTAACTGTGATCTCTGTGTGTTCTTAAGGGAAATTGCACTTTACTGTGTGTGTACTTGTCATACTTCCAGTGTGTACATCCCCACTGTTGCCAATGGTGAGGATTTAGGCCCCTTGATTACCGGGCCAATGCTGGGGTGTCACCCCCCCCCCCATCTGACAATCTTATCTGCAGTAACCTCATTTGTGCCTGCTTCTTTCCCTGGCTTCATTTTCCTTAGTGCTGTTCTTACTTCTTCTATGGTGGGCTCCTCTTTTCTCAACATAGGCTGTGTCTGGGGCAGTAAAGCGTCTGTGGCATTTTCTCCATTCAGAAGCTGCTGAAAATACTCCTTCCATCTGCTTTTGATGTCATGTAGATTGGTAAGCAGGTTTCTGCTGGTATTCCTTATGAAGGGTATTTGATGACTATCTTCTTTATTTTTCTGTCTTTGCCTTGCAACCTGATGGAGTTTCTTTGTGTTATCTGCCAAGTCAGTTTCCATAAGCTGGAACAATGCATGTGATGCCTTGTTATTTGCTATTCAACTAGTGTTGACGTCTTTATTAACCAGCCAGTATTCCTTCTTAACCTGGTCCATCTTTTCTATCTCCCACTTTTTCCTTCACTCCTTTCTTTTGATGATTTCCTGGATTTCTTCATTCCACTACCAGCTTTCCTTATGTGTTTTATTTCCATATTTGTGTTGGATGTACATCTGCTCAATAGTCTTCATTCATGCTGTTTTGAGGCACTGACATTCTTCTTCTTCAACTCCATCTATTTCTTCTTCTTCTTCTTGATATTCTAGAGCCCTGGGTATTTTCTTGAAGTCTTCTGCTTTCTCACCAGTCAACTTCCAGGTCTTCAGCTAAGTCACTGTAGTCCTTAGAGCCTTCTCTGATCATTGCTTGCAGCTGATTGTGGCAACCACTGCTTTATACTGTGGGCCCACTGTTTCACTGGGGGTGACTTTGCAATCACTGATTCTACCTCAGTGCCCTTTTCTTACTAGGAAGAAGTCTACCTGAGTTGCATGTTGGATACTTTTGTACATGATCTTGAGACTGTCTCTGTTGCTGAACCATGATTTGCCACCATCAAGCCATTTTACAGACAGAAGACCATAATGGTCACTCCTTCTTTATTCTAGGTGCCTCACCCATGTAGACCCAGGTAGTCTTTATATTCTTCTCTGTCTGTCTCAATATATGCATTCAAGTCCCCCATTATCAACACCAACTCATGCTGTCCTGCTTTATTTAATAGGTCCTACAACTCCTGCCTGAATCCACTCTTTTCCTTGCTGTCACAACCCTGCTATGAGGCATAGGCTGACATTATTAATAGCACCTTAACCTTACACTGGATGCTGATTGCCATGAGTCTGTCACTAACTCTAATGATGTCCTTCACTGTCTTCTGAAACCACAATTCTCACACAATTTCTAGTCTGTCTTCTCCCAGAGTAGCAGACACTGGATTTCAACCTAAGTGGTATTGTGGTACTGCCCTTCAATTTTGTCTACTGGATACAAATGATGGCCAGCCTCCTCTTTACCATCATCTCATCCACTTCCATATGGTGGCCTGTTGTTGCTGGCATCTCTTATGTGCCTATACTGAGTGCAACAGTCCTTAGCTCATGCTTGGCAAGTTGATTGGTTTTACATCCAGCTTTCACTCAAAACAGCTGCCACAGGTAACCCAAGCTGGTCGACTTGTCTATGTACATTAATTGTCTTAAAATTATGTTACAATTATATTCTTGTGTATCTTGTAGAAAGGCAGATTTCTATCTCTCACTTCTATGTTTAATGATAGCATCAATACTAGTAGCACTATTAGGATACCCTCTAGTCCTTATTATATTAGCAAGTAGTCTACCTTCTTCTTTTTCATATACTGACTCATTAGCAGTCAGTTTACAAAGTCATAACTGCTTGTCCTTTAACTATGTCTTTTTTGAGGCAATTGAAGGCATACTCGAATAATTCAGAAACCCATTACTAGTGATGTCCTTTTTACAAATTTTGGTTTCCAGTCTGAAAATCATCTTTCCCCTTAATAATTGCAATGTCTAAGGAATTCATTTCTTTAAAATCATAATTCCTCTTGAATTTTAGATATTCCATATATTCATTTAAATAACCAATTATTTCAGTTCACTCTTATTGCTCTCCAGTGATAGAAATACATAGTAAACTGGTGACATGATCTAATACTTATAGCCTACCTATGCTTATAAAGAAATGTCTCACCCCACTATGACTTATCATTGTGGAGGCATGTACCATAGTAGCACTGCCCACAGGATTCAGAAACATGCTTATTGCAAAAGACATGAGGGTCCAGCTGGTATGCCTTGTAGTGCAGCGTAGCTCACAGACAATTGCAAATTAACTAGGTAAAATTTCATGATCTAGCAGGAAGAGAGAAGAAGAGGTAGAGATCCCCACAACTGCCAATTGGAGTGATGTGAAGAGAACATACAAGCAAAAAACAAGTATGTGTCTAAGCGCATGCACATATGTTACATGGCTATGCTTTGAGAAAGCTTGCAAGCCATACTGAAGGCATTACAGCAATGTTTATATATATTTTGTGATCTTTAAATGGGTGGAAATGAGTGTATAAGAAGCAAGCAGAGAGACAAATTCAATGAAAAGTGAGGAAGCATGTGAGGGTAAGACATGGGATGGAGAGAATGTAAGTTTTGGAAGCAGGAATACGCAAAACATAAAACACAGATAAAGACTTACAGGGGAGGTGTTAACACACTTTGGGGTGGTTGACAGTGGAATTATAGAGATTAAGACAAAGAGAGGACATTGGTTATGGGGAGGAAGGTGACAGACAGAAAGGGAGCAGGAAGGGGGGAAAAAGGTGCATATAACTTTTTTCTCCACACTATCTTGTTCCTGGGAAAAGTCAGTCAGCACACAGATAATCTTCACCAGTGGGGCCCACCTGAGATATTATAATTCCAATAGCCATAGGAGGACACTATGCATGTAGTCAATATGAGCTTCCAGTTATTGGCCCACTAGCTCACCTCCTACCCCCACCATCTCCCAGGAAGTGATTGTGCACCCTCCTGGCACTGCCACCAGAGATAATAATACCACCTGTCAATGGCAAGTGACCATCAAAGCTATATGGCAGTTCTGAATGTGTATGACATTTTTCTTTTTAAGTCTGTTATGGACAAATTCAGGCCAATAAAACCAAAGCTCACTAGCTGTGGGCATGCATATTTCAGCCTTCATCTCTTCTTTTGGTTCAGAATCACCATGACAACTTTGCATTTTTACAGACTGTTTATGCTATCTAAAGGTACAGCAATGCTACCATTGTGAGGGACAGTGTTACTTTGAATATTTGTGTACTGCCGTGACCATAGTGTTAATAGGGGGTTACTATGGAGTGGCAGACTGACTTTACAATGCATTATGATTGATATAGGTGTCAATGCAGTTTAGTTTTTATTGATATGACAAGTGTCTAAGGATGTGTTCAATTTGTATATTTTCAACAGAAGCTTCTAGAGTACTGAACTGTGTAATGTTTGCATGTGTGATGGAGATATTAGTAAATGGGGCACCTGGAACATGGTATGTGTGCACCCAAAGGCTGGACAACAAGACTGACACAGGAGCAGAGGGTGATGGTATGTAGCCTGCTGATCAAACCACCACTAACAGAAATGAAAGAGTGCCTTGCAGTTCTGTATGGGGATCTGGATAGTTCTAGAATGAATGGTGGAGTCCTAAATATTGTTGCAGAGATGAGCAGACCACCATGAATGTCTGTTAGTGATGCTCCAAATGGGTATGTCTTATCATGGACACATATCTGTCATATTACCTACATGTCTAGTCTATTAGAACTGACAATCATGACATCATTTCGCAGGAACATCTGGGCTTCAAGTGCAGAGGCCACCAGCACCATGTGTATTTTATTTATTTAACATTTGTTTAGCAGGAAAGTCCAACTGGGAGAGAGCCTATTTTCAGCAGAGTTCCAGTGGAGAATGTTCCAGAGGCATTTTGGAATGTGGGAGGAAACCAGAGAACCCAGAGGAAACCCACACAGACACAGAGAGGACATGCAGACTCCACACAGAAGGTAACCCAGCTAAGAATCAAACAGGCAAACCTCTTGCTGGAAGCTGACAATACTAACTGCTGCACCACTGTGCCACCCAATATTAACTATTAATGTTAAGTAGTAGTGGATTATTCACTGGGCTGCAACTACTTGTGAAGAGGCCTTACTTAGTTTGGGTGATTTATTTTGGTGTTTACATGGGTGCTGTATTATCATGGTTCTTCTGATACTGGAAAACTGGCTAACTCTGAAGATGATGGCAGCCTAACTCTGGCACTGTTGGGTCATTGTTAGAGGGTAATATATGACATAACTCTATCTGAACAAATACTCTGTGCCTGTGTGACTTACTCCACAAACTTAGAATGACACAAGGACAAGAAGACACAGACAACTCTGTCTTGGGTGGGATATTATCACCTGCAGCACAATCTCCATGAGGGATGGGAGCATGCCATGGGTACCATCCACTACCCAAGCTAGTTGAGTCTATGGCCACAACACAGAACTTGCACAAGGACTTAACACAAGGATAGGCAGATACCAACATAGACATTGCTGAACAGTTAGGAATAGTAAGTGGTCTGCATGATGACCTCAAGCAGTGCATGGGCCACATGTGAAACATTATTTACAAGGCATGGGTTGCTGTTCACAGTCATGGAGCACTACATCGTCTCAGCATGGTACAGCCATCCCAGGAGGGGGTGCTTTAGTGGACAGGAATATGCATGTTCTGTGCATATATCTTCTGTGGGTGCCCTAGACCTGTCTATCAGATCCTGGTATGACACTGCAACATCTGAGGGGGGCTGTGTACTATCACTGTCCGCCATACACTCACACAGCAATCCGTCTGTGGTCAGTCTACTCCAGTCTTCCAACCTGACCTGCCTGCCCCTGACTGACCCACACAGCAAAAAAAAAAAAAAAAAAAAAAAAAAAGTTTATATATACCATACTGCTCAACAGCCTGAATTTTCACAAAATATCCAGATTTTTGTATCATATATTTGGCCTGTTCCTCATAACATTGTGTTTTTCTGGCAAATCATTGTGCATTGAATGCAATAAATAATAACAGACATTTGAGTTTTTAGAACTCATATCCTTCAGAAAATGCATAACACAAAAATGTATTCTATCAACTTACATTTTTATAAGAGCAATGTTTAAAATGTTCCCCTAATTTATGGTCTTTTACCCCTTTATTTTTGACTTTGCCCAGATTTCCTGTACTAAAGTGTTAAGAGATATGAAATACACTACTAGATACACAATGCTCACTGATGGCACTTAACCCTGTGTCTCTCTCCAAATAGCAGATGATGAAAACTGTGTCCTGTTTTCTGTACTTTGTTACTTCTGTAGCCTGTATCTGATGTATGGCGTGTTCAGATTATGCATAGTATAGCACAGCCTGGTGCAGATTTCCATGCATCATTTTTACTCTTCTGCATAATGCTTTATTCTAGCTCATTTTTATGAACCAGCTGCACAGCCAGTATCACTGCATATTGTACCCACATCTATCTGACATATTTATCCCCAGCAGACAGCTCCTCAACAAGCTCCTCATCTGGCACCTTCTCCACTGCTGAGTCTGGGACTTCCTCCCCCTGAATGTGTCTGCCCTGCTATAACTAATTGCATAAAATAATGTTGTGTAACACTGCACACACTACAAAGATTTTACTGCATGTGCCGGGGTCATTTTGCAGGTCACCCCCAGCTAAATCCAGACAGTAGAAGCAGGCTTTCAGAAGGCCAAAACATGTTTGACAATGACATAGGTCTGTTACAGGACATTGTTAAAGCCACTCTCTGCCATAGTCTGATAATTTCCTATAGGTGTCATTAACCATGACTTCTGTTCATATTTGGCATCACCAAGAAGATGTTCCTTGGTAAAATTTACCCCACATAAACTACTGATATATGTCACACATGTCATATGTGATCTGCAGACACATTGTATGTCATACAATGTGCATTGCAGACTACACAGCATTTGATGTAATGGAACCTCTTCCAGTTAATATGCATTTTTTTCTGCTCTTCAGGTAGTGCCCTTATGAAATATAGGGGTAGTACATGGCCCCCATCACCTCATGGAAATTGTGTATTATGTAAAATCCCCAAATGGCATAAGCTGTTGCATCTGTGGTACATAGAAACCACATATGCTCCCCCACATGCTATAACATGGAATTGAGGAACTGATGAAGTATCCTTGCAGTAGATACCA
This sequence comes from Protopterus annectens, assembly GCF_019279795.1. Classification (NCBI taxonomy): domain Eukaryota; kingdom Metazoa; phylum Chordata; order Ceratodontiformes; family Protopteridae; genus Protopterus; species Protopterus annectens. The sequence continues at coordinate 862,948,122 of NC_056730.1, forward strand.
AGGACACACTCCTGTTGGTCACCACATATTCTATGTACCTAGTATTCACAAAGCCACACATAACTTGGGGTCCATGGAGATAGGTACTCCACACACTGCATGTGCCAGCAAATGAGGATGACATATCTTATCCAGTCCTTGCATAATTCCTCTCTCCACATAGCAGTAGTCCACAGTTTCATTGTCATGTATGACATGCTATGTTAGGTACAGGTAGATGTCACAACACCACTGAGAGTGACCATACGCACTCTTTGAGTACTACCAGGTTGTACAGCCTCTTGCATATATTAATTTACTAGTGTGCCAGCTACATCATACATCATTTTGTTGTTCTGTCCCCTGTAACTCCATGTATTACCTGCAGTCAACAAATCTGCATTTAATATCTCTTTGTGCAAAATCTATTTGTTTCTGAACCAGTCGCTCATATTGCTTATTTTCATTTGCCTTCACAATTGCCCTTATTTTAATACTGTTGTTCACTACCATGCCATTGTACCATAATTTGTATATTATGCAAGCCACAGAATTTCTTGGATTTCTGCACTCACACACAGTGCATCTTTGAATTGCCCCTACCCTGTGCATGGACACTCTGCATGCAAAATTACTTACCACAATGTGAAAACTGTTTCTGAATCCTAGCCCCAATTTCTTCCCAGGCCTGTAACTGTAAATATGTCTACTGGAAATCATAAAATAATTTGTAAGTCTAACGTCTAGTATTTCTGTCAATATTCTTACCTTATTTACTTCCATGCCTTTTTCAAGAAGTTTATTCCCAAAGTATTGACGTCCTATGACTGAAAGAATAACTGAATATAATGATTCAATAGCACAAAATATATAATTTTGATTTTCACTTCCTATTTTGATCATAAAATCTTACATATCTTTAATATTATGTTTACCAAAAGAAATGAGCAGTTTAATAGCTCTTTCAGTAAAAACTGTCAAGATCTTAAAGATGCTGACATCATGAGTAATTGAATTTGATTGGCTGTTACGTTGATGCCATATGTTATACAGATTGTTTACAGAGTATTTAATTATTAAAAGAAATACTGATCAAATGGTCTGATTAAATCATGTGTTAAAGATGTTGCTGTTTACTCTCTGGGATTTAGAAATATTTTAGCTGTTAATGACTTAGGGACAGATCTCAAAAGAATAAGGGCCAAATAATTCGATAATCAGGACAACCAGGGACACTTTTTAAAATATTAGCACTGGTAACTTGAGGCATTGACAGAGTAAGGGAATGTGAACTGATATCTATTTGCCAAAGTAAAAGAAGTCTAAAACTCTAATTATTGTCATTATTTATTAAATGTAATTCAACCTCTTTTCTCCAAAAATCACCAGTTTGGGGTGTGGGGTTTATGAAACATAGAGCTAAAATTGAGAATCAAGGCCAGTTGAGAGGTAATTAGCATGACAAGTAGCCATTCACTGGAAGAGGATAATTCAGAGACACTGTCATCTCCTCAAAATAGCACTGCCAGTATATTGACATGGAGACAAAAAACATTATTAAAATAAGGGTAATGTTGAATACCAACTTGGAAAAAGAACATGATGGCATGTTTCAGAATTGTATACATTTTGCACTGTGAGATGCAACCACCAGAGCTTTTGGCCAAAGTAAAATTCTAGAGTTACAGGAGAGAGACTGCAAAAGCATATACGGGGAAGCCCCTGCTTCAGTAAATATGTTGATGCAAGAAGCTGTCCTTGCAGTCTGTAGTCACTGAGGTGTATGTGATCATCCTCACTGCTACCAAGTCATTTATCACACCTAACATACCATGCCTTCTATTACTCAGAAATAGTGGACCACTGCCATGTAGAAGGAGTTAATGGAGAAGGGTAGTCCTCATATTCAGGTTTGTGGGATGGGTCCTGTTTAATGGCCTTGCTTAAGTGTCGAATAGTGGCATTACTGGTAGAAAAATCAGAAGGGGGAGGTACCAATAGCATACCTGACCACAAGTAAGATGACTCCTGCCATCCTCCACAGGTTCAATGGAGCTGGCAGCACGCAAGAATGACTCTGTTGCTGGGGGTGTTGGCCACATCCTGTTAGATTTTGGTATCCTGAGTCTGAGAGGTGGGTTGCATAGGCACATAAGCTGTCTCCATGGATAGGGGATGGAATATGGCCATCCCATTGCTTGTGTCTACCACTACCACCATGACATCAGGAAGAGCCAGCATTTGGCTGTCATCATCACTTGGCCTAAAGAGTTCCCTAAGATGAGGCAGTGTACCCACTGTGGAGGAACCTGGCAACACAACACAATGAAGACAATATTATAACTAAGTCTATGAATGTACTCATCAACAACTGCAGGCCATTGTAGGTAAAACTTTATAAAAGAGTGCATTGCAAAATCTAAAGTTAACATACCTAGCACAGACTAACACTGCAGATGTAGTTTTGATGTTCATATAGCAACAAAGAAGCCATGCTCATTAGACAGAAAACAGCAGCACTCATACCACCTCTAACTAAACTATTGATGGGTATAAGTGTGGTTAAATACATCAAGTTAATCCCCAGACCTGTGGAAGTGCTAAAGGCCTAGCACTGGAACTTTTTGCCATTGTCTGAAAACTACTATAACTATAACAGTAACATCAACTGTGAATTTTTAATACAGTATATCTGCCTCCACAGCATTCTTATTTAGTATATGTCCCCTGACATTAGTGTGTACATGTGTGTATGTGTGTGTGTAATGCCACAGTAAGCTGAGGTCTACATCAGGGCATCCCTCAGGATGAGTGTAATAGTCTCCTAGTATTGGCAACATAAGTCATCTTATATGGGTATGTGTGGAGGATACCCACAGTCCTAGTACAGGCTTCAAGACCCTGACACATATGTAGTAAGCCCCTCCAAAATACCAGTCCAGACATACAACATTATTGTACAGATATAGGGAGAGGAAGTTCATACGTGTCTCAGACGCCTTATGATCATTTTCCCCTAAAGAACTTCCTGAACCAGTCAAGACATTGTGTTTGTTGCAAATCGTCAGTGGACTTAGTGATAATGTAGGTACCCTTTCCTCCTCTAAATAGAAACACACACACACACACACACACACACACACACACACACACACACACACACACACAGTGGGACAGTGGTCTACAATGTCCTTTACGGGATTGCTCCTTGAAGATACTAATGCCAACCATCATTCCCACAACTGGAAAAAAGTACAGGTAACATGTAACTGCACCCTCAGCAGGTGAACATTTGGTACTTAAAGGCCTCACACTGAGTATTGCCCACTGGACAGTTGTAACCTACCCTTACAGGACACCCCAGCATATAGGGCAGCATAAGTAAGTTACACAAAATCAAACAATAATACAAAAGACTTGCCCCAGGATTCAGGAAGCTCTGTGTAACAAGCGTTCCATGCCCATGTACAGCAGCAGTGCATCCTGCATATTAATGAAGGTGTGCTACTGTATTCCTACATGGACATGATCTGTGTACGAGGGCAAGGGGCGTAAACATGCCCCTGCACTCAGAAAGTGATGTATGGCACTTTCTAAGCTGTACTAGCATAATATTAGAAATTATGCCAGTATTTCAGTGTCAGCAGACACTGAAATGTAAATAAATCATGTCAGTGTCCACTGACACTGAAATTAAACCGTCAAAGAGGAAGCAATACAGGGGGTGTGTCACAGCTTCTGTGACACACTCCATGTATTGCTAAAGTGCTGTATGGCACTACTGCATCCTGCAGAAGCAGGAAATATGTACACATGCACACACATACCTTCAACTGTACAGATTCTAAGAGAATGCCTAGTGAATAATATATATATTTGTTAACCAGAGTAGTGTAGCAGGTCCAAATATGAGGTGTCAGTGTTGTACAGATCTGAAACCTACATATAAACATAAGTGTTCCATACAGTATAGCCACAAAAGAATGTAATGTAATGAAAGCACATAATGAGATGTCATGGAAGGGAAACCTACATATCATAAGATGGCATTAAGAAGGAATTGATCACACAATCCTGATAGTCCATAAAATGAAAGCAGAACATTGCTTAATGATGTTCAGCTATGCTTATCCGGAGTAAACGGTGGTTAAACTGTTATGTTTACCAATAATTAGTGTAGCTAAGTGGATTTGCACACTGGTAAACAGTGCTTAGTATCTACCACTGTAAGCAATGCTTATCTCAGCTAAGTGGGTTTGCCCGTCGCTTAGCTCAGCTCAGCATATTCAAATTAGACCAATCATGGCAAAGGGTGGGAATCCAGCCCTACTTAAACCCCACAGGCGGGAATACAACCATGACTATTTATAGCTGATCACTGCAGGCACTATGGCTGGTGTTGGAGAAGGTGTGCATGTTGGGGGCATTCAGGAGTTCAGGGTCATGGTCAGACTCCTTGTAAAAAACATGAAGGGTGACTGTTGCAAGACCTGTACCAGGGCTCCAAATACAAAGTGGAGGGCTGGGACACACTAGCTCCTGACTTCACTAGTGCAACTAGCATCCCTCAAACTGGTGAGCATATCCGGCATCACTATGCTGACTTGAAGCGAAGGAAGAGGGACCTCTTGGAGCAATGGGTCCAAGATGCTCAGATGCGGAAGTCCCAACAGTGTGTAAGTACCACTATCGATTCTCATGTATCAGAGTCCAGCCTAAGTATGAAATGGAAAGGTATGCATAAATGTTTATCTATCTCCTGTACAGCTGCAGAAGAGAGGGCTGTGAACTTGGAAGCCCATGCCAGCAGGCTGCTAAGGCTGTGTCGTGAGGCTGGTAAGTGCTAATCTAACTAACAGTAGTCAGGGAAAATAAATAGAATGCATTAGAATGTCACCTGCCAGTAGTTAGTAATGTGTACTGTTTGTACTGAATAAACAAGACATTAGCAGAGTAATTCTGATGTACAGGATATATATCAGTAAACGTGTAGCAGTATTTGTCAATAAAACTCTGAACAACAGACTGTTGTATGTACTTTGGTATATGGTAGTTTGAATGTAGATTTGTAATGTTGATGTTTACAGATTAGCTCTAAGAAATGTTCCATGCACCAGGATCTGATCCCTGAATAGTAATGCCACGTTAACCATTGTTTCCATACTGTAATATGTCAAGGTCTGACTACAGATTATAACAAGCATCTGCCATACATAAATATCAGAATTACAAGGGAGATTGTCCAAACAATGCACTATTATACTGAAAACAGTCAGAACAAGGCAGCCTCTTCAGTAGCTCAATGGGATGCAACATAGCCTTGTGTTCTATTTTTGCCCAAACCAACACGGTTGAAATCCCAGGAGTGCTATTAAGCTGTATGTATAATCTCATCCAAGAATATGTGAATATGTGTAGAAACAGTCAGGTATTGTTAACAGAAATTCCCTCCACAGGTCTGCCAGGTAAGAAAAGGTATAAATCAGCTGTAAGAAGCCTGTAATTATACACTGTGTACAACACCCTCTGTCTAACCTCAAGGCTGCAAATGACAGCAAGAGACATATGTACACCGAGTAGTCCCCCCAAGAAATGTCCTTCAAGGACCACATTGTCACAGCTAGTGGTCACTGCAGTCAGGTAATGTTAACAGAAATTCCCTCCACAGGTCTGCCAGGTAAGAAAAGGTATAAATGAGCTATAAGAAGCCTGTAATTATACACTTTGTACAACACTCACTGTTCAACCCCAAGGCTGAAAATGACAGCAAGAGAAGTATGTGCACCAAGTAGTCCCCTCCAAGAAATGTCCCTCAAGGGTCACGCTGCCACAGCTAGGGGTCACAGCAGCCAACACCCAGTGTGAACGATAGAAATCAAGGTGGATTATGGCACTAACACACACACACACACACACACACACACACACACACACACACACACACACACACACACACACACACACAGTTATGACTGCACATATGTAACCTTGACTAGGTGAATATGTGTAATAGTCAGGTAGTGTTAACAGATATTTCCTCCACAGGTCTGCCAGGTAAGAAAAGGTATAAATGGGGGTAAGAAGCCTGTAATCATACACTGTGTACAAACATACAACTGCCCAACCCAATGCCATAGGTCGATGTAAAGTGAGGTAATACCTGTAGAGTAATGATTAGAGCAATGATCATTAAAGTTGTGAGCACTTCAAGCATATACAGTTGTTAATTGACATCTCTCTCGCTCCCCCACCTTATCTGCACCAATAATCTAAACACATAAATCAATGGGTATGTTTTTCACCAAACCTATTGTTGGGACATGTGTCCTATTGTTCTACAAATATTTAAATGTTTTTCTATCAATGTTTCCTGTTCAAATACTATCATTGGTGGCCTGTTGCTATAAATGTAATCTGCATGCCATTATAATGCCCACTGTGGTTCCGTATATGCATGTGTTCTGTTTGCTATGCAACTGTTCCAAATCTGTTGTTTTGGATTAATGGGAATACTCATGCATGCTGTTATAACTAATCCTGGAATGTGTTTTGCATGACTAACTAACATATGTTTTACAACTGCAACACCATAGCTTCTCTGTGAAGGTGGATCCCAGTGGATCTGCCTCCCCTGCCTTATCTGGACATGACACTAGGCCCGAGCACATCTGGGAACCACACCGGGACCTCCTTGTTCGCTGGTCCTGTACCACCTTTGGGTGGAACTGCCTTAGGGGATGGGGCTTGTCCCCCACATGGGTGCGGGTGCAGATAGGATACTGTCACGCAAAGCCAGGTCCAGTGTCTGGTGCGTAGTGAGCTCCACAAGGAATTTGGAGATCTGCTACACTAGCTTGAGGGCCACGTGGTGCATTTAGAGGGTCAGCCTGCCCCTCCTGCTCATCCCCCAGCACAACCACCTTTGGGGCCATGAAGGTGCAGTGGTGATTGCCTGTATCCATTTGGGGGCTCGTGGGTGTCCCATTACCAACCACCCCTCCCTGTCCAAGGTGTTTAACCCCCAGATGTGTCATACCTCACCCCTGTCTGATATCTTGTTTGTCTTGTATGTCTACCTTCCCAACTTACCTCCCCAAATATACCTACTATCCTTCCCCCCAACATCCCACTTTCACCTTAAAAAAAGGGCAATCTGTTCCCACAAAAAAATGTTTCCCATTCATAGCTGTCCATTTTTCATGTGTCCACTGGCCACATGTAATCTGGTCTAATTGGCTTCACAACACATTACTGTTGTCCTCATCCCCTTTCTCAGGGGTTTGAGTGTCCAAATTTACCTCTGAATTCTGTATATATGCACAGCTGTTGCTGTAGAAGAAATGGACAGCTATGGACCTTCCCTACAACCATCCTGCACATTCCTTGCTATCTTTCATAATGTTTTTCCATCTGCATGCCCCCTTTTTTCACCACTTTCCTATCACCCCTTTTTTCTTTTAAAGAAATTAGCATAGGGGTAAGCAAGTTTGCGTGGTGCTAAGTGAAGCTAACTCAAAGTAAGCACTTTTAGGGCTGTGTGCAAGCATAGTTAACTGGAAGTTAACATTGCTTACTGCCATGCAAACCTGCTTACAACTGCTTAAAAGTGCCTTAGTCACTCTATATCCAATAGTCCTTACAAGTCTTGAACCCAGGACCCTGGGTAGCATAGCCACAGCAATCTAACACTAAGCCATCTGAGCTGTAGATATGGGTGATGTTATTTCAAAGGAAACAGGACTAGTCAACCCCGGACGGTTTGAGTCCGGACTATTCGCCTCCGGATGGGTCGATCCCAATGCATTTGTATACAATTTCATGTTTACATTTATATTTATTGTCTGTGGGATTTTTTAGTGGACAGTTTGACCCCAGACTATTTGACCCTAAATATATTTTAATAAGTACTTTATCATTATGTTATTATTTAATCAATCACTCTTTTGATGAAGATGTTCTCTGTTTCCAGTAAACATATTTTTTTTCCTTTTTATGATTCTATTTTTTATAGTTTCTATTTGTTTAAGGGTTTTGCTTAATTAATGGCATGCAGGCTTCTGTGTTTTATTAAATTTCTGCAGTGTATATAATTTATAAACTGTTTTTGTATGTGCATTTGATATATTTGGTAATGACTTTATGGTTTACTTTTGGGTATGTGTTATATTATTTCTGTTTTACAATGGTTTGTTGACTAATCTGGATGTTAGAAGGGAATTATCTAGCATTACCTAGTCCGTAGTTTCCGTTCATTGATTTATTGCATGTCTGTGTATTAATATTTTTATTTATGTTTTCATTTTTAAATATAATTTATTTTTAATCCTTACTTGTTGTTTTAATGCTAATTTTCTTTATTTTTATGTAATAATGACGTTATCGTTATATGGAAACTCTGGACAAGTTAATGCTGGGAACTTCTGGATTAGTCAGCAAACATTTTTTGGCACTTACTGTTTTTGTATATATAATTAAAGTTCCATTTTCACTTAGTTTAAAGTAAGTGTAGTCGAAGCACATGAATAGAAAGGAAATACTTTCTAAACCAATTTTAAGTATGTTTAGACAGTCTTTCATTTCTATTTTTGCTGTGATGTGCTTTGACTTCACTTATGTTATGTTTTTATTGGGGTCCAACCATCCAGGGTCAAATCATTCTGCTGATGTCTCTTTCTGCTTCTTTGTACATATAATGTTCATGATCAGAATTTGGGGGGAATGAAATTAAACTCTGTACATATATGAATCAGGGAATTTGTTGATATTAAAAATGAGAATTATCAAAATATTTAGCAAAGAGAGAGTTTAGGATAGTTCATACATTAACTGTACCGTGTATTAAATAGTACGTCAAACTGCCATGTTATGTTTGCGATATCATTCATTCTGAAAGAACAGCTTTGAGACCTTTCCCAACCCTGCCAATTTGCTTTCTTCCCATTCTGGCCCAGCCTTCAGCACAGTCTTTTTAAATATTAATATTTGATAACTGGTATTCAACATCAACTCCATAAATTATTCATTAATCCCTGGATACAATACTAGAAGTGTTTTCAGTAATGTAGTGTCATTAGGAAAACCTACTCTAACAAATTCAGGTAAACAACTGCACTTTCCTAAAAAAAATTATAGGTTGCTTTATGCCTCACAAGCAATGTAATCTGTGTAATGTACCCATTGTGTCAGTTATTTTAATTTTTTTTCTAATAGTTGCACTACACTACACTACATCTCCCACAAAAAAAATTTCAGGTGTAGAGGTGAGTCTAAAAGGCCTATTATGTGCTCTGCAAAATGAGATGATTGTTTAACTTTTAGTGGTTAATTCATAAGAGTACACTGAACAGAAATTATGAACTACAGCAACCGTGGCAATCCAAATGTCATGATTATTACTTTTACAGTCCGTAGTTTCCGTTCATCATTTTTATGTATTATATCTCTGTTTACTGTTTTAATTATGTTTAAACTTTTTTTTACATTTTTTTAATGTGTTGTTTGGGTCCAACCGTCCGGGGTTGAATAGGTTGGGGGCGAATCGGCAGGGTCAAAATGTCCTGTACCCATTTCAAACATATCATTCAGTAGAGTCATTCAACAGTAGGGAAAAGATCCTGTAGAATTAGTCAAGTTTTGCATATACATATACAAATGTACATGTGTATATATATGGACAAATAAATACATAATGTATGTAGAGATATACATATAAAATATATACATTTAGAAATACATGTATAGATAGAAAAATAAATCATTACATATATATGTGTGTGTGTACATAAAAAAAATATATATATATATATATATATATATATATATATATATATATATATTAAGAGAGAGAGAGAGATACATATATATATATATATATATATATATATATATATATATATATATATATATATATGTGTGTGTGTTTACATATATAATGTATTGGAATTGTACATCAGATCCATACCCCATACTTCTTACTGTAACAAATCTGTCCAAAGGATGTCACAATGGAGGGGGGTCAATGGACCCAAAACAGGGAACTCTTTGAAATATTGCCCTTATCCCTCTGTCTCCAGCAGCAGCTGTTCTGCCTTGCAACAAAATTATTAATCCTGCTACATCTTGAATCTAGGGCCCTGTACATCATTGTCAGAGCAATGTACCACCACAGTCTGTGAGCTCTACAAAATATTGATGCTTTTTCAAACATATCGTCAAGAGAGTCATTCAACAGTTGGGAAAAGATTCTATGGAATCAGTCAGGTTTTCTATATATACTTGTATTTGTGTATGGTGATGCATACATATGTGGAGAAATCTAGACACAAAATATAACTATAGAGATATACATGTAAAAAAAAAAATATATATATATATATATATATATATATATATATATATACAAACACATATATATAGAAAAGTATATAAATACATACACACACACACACACACACACACATATATATATATATATATATATATATATATATATATATATATATATGTATACATAAATATACCTAAATATATAACAGCTACAAACAAATGCAATCTGAGGGTCATGCTGCTCAACATTAGTGGTCTAAATGTCAAAAGGCACTCACTCAAAGCACTCCTTATTCACAAAGGATGCGCACACGTCCAGTCTGGTAGCCAAACATAATGCATCACAGATACTGCATGTGTAGCTAACATAGTGTAAAACAGCAATTCAAGTTGCAGCCTGCCATAGGTCCCCAACCATGTCTCAAGAGTGAAACCCCACATTCCTAAGCACCCTGGAAAATAATACTGTCCAACCTAACACTCTCATACTGGTTGACTTCAACTACCCCTCCATTAACTGTGAAAGCTACTCATGTAGCAATGCACTTGCCCAGTGTTTCCTGGAATGCATTCATTCCAGTGGCCTGGACCAGCTCATTTCTACAGCCATTACAGGTAGTAACATCATTGACCTAGTCAGTACTAACATGGGTGACTGTTGCTGTATACCAATAGTCAACTCCACCATGGTTATATCTGACTAAACTGTCATCACCATAGAAATCCACATCCATCCCACCCCCCTGCAAAGGTAATTACCATGAAAAACCTTTCCAAAGCTAACTTTGGCCTCCAAAAAACAGAGGTGACTAACTTCACGGCAGTCATGCAAATGGACACTAGTGGGGTGGGAGGTTGGCGTAATGGTTAAGGTGCTTCCCTTAGAAACACAAGGTGCAGAGTTTGATTCTGACATGGCGTAACTGGATAGGCTTAAAATTGCCCATAAGGGCAGTTAACCTAGTACTAACCTATGAACCTCCAAATCACACACCAGTTCAGTACGAACATGTACACAAATGCATGGATTCCGCCATACTCAATAGAATCAAGATGCTCCCCTCCAGAAGAAGGGAGCAAATCTGGGGGTCCCCTGCTCAAAGAAACTCTACAACAGAAGGAGGAAACTGATATGGAATAAGGTGACATCCGTAGACTGGAAAAACCCCATTATCAGTCTCAACAGAAAGATGAGATTCCTCATCATATACTCTAAAGCTAGCTGTGAAAACAGAATTGCAGCACACAGTAAAGACAACCACAAGGCTCCTATAGTTATGTAATGAATTTCCATGGCAATACCAACATGTGCTCTAAGCTGCTGCAGAATGGGACCTCCTATACTGAGCCAACAGATATTGCCAATATACTGGCACACATATTCTGTGGCAACTTTACCTCACTCCCCACCCCCAAAGGATCAATCTCAATTCCAGTACACTGCCAGGCACCCAGTAGTACTGCTGCTTAGGTTCATAGGTTCATAGATTAGTACTAAGCTAAATGCCCTTGCGAGCCATTTTAAGCCTAGCCAATTATCCCTTCTGAGACTTAAACCCTGCATCTTGTATTTGTAAGGCAAACACCTTAACAATTAGGCCACCCTCCCACCACTGTCCAAGTCCAAGAATACAGCTTCTATTGGACCTGGCAATATCCATGGCTTTCTTCTGCATGAACTACAGAGCAAACTGGCACCTCACCAGTGTGCCATGTCCAATCACAGCCTCACCTCAGGCTTTGTCCCTACTGACTGGTGCACTGCTGCAGTTATCCCTCTCCACAAAGGAGGAGTGACTGCAGACCCTGGGAAGTATCGCCCCATTAGCCTGACAAGGCTGTCATGCAAGGCTATGGAACGCATTGTCATGGACCTAAGAAACAGGGATATGGGAATCACCAGACTCAGGATCCCACACAGTGTGCTTTTGTGAAGGGTAGATCATGCCTGTTCAATCAGCCTGGTTGACTTTTTTGAGCCAGTCACCAGAGTTGTGGATGAAGGCAAGGTGGTTCATACAACCTACCTCAATCTGGCTAAGCCTTTTGATAACATTCCCCACTTAGGAATCATGGATAAACTCACTAAGCTACACATCAACCCTTGTAACAGTAGGTGCAAACTGCCTCACAGATAGAACCCACAGTGTGAAAGTAGCTGACCCCGAGTCAGACTGCCGACCAGTCATGAGTGGAGTTCCACAGGGTTCAGTCCTAGGTCCTCTCCTGTTTGGTATCAACCTCTCTGAAGTCCATGCCAATATGAAGGGACTCTGGCTGACAATGTTTGTAGATGATTGCAAGTTGGGAGCTATTAACTACCAAAGTGATGTTGACATCCTATAGAAAGCACTCACTGAGACCAGTGACTGGTGTCAGAGCCATGACCTTAAGCTCAATGTCAAAGAATGTGTTGTCATCCCCCTTAGGGATGCCAGGCACTACAGGGATGTTAAAGCACCAAAAATCAGACGCCATTGTGAAAGTGCATACCCACAACCAATGCTTCCACAGTCAAAGTCACATGCCAGTAGGTCAGGTGAACAGTAGAGTATACAGGCTGTGTGAAGAAATACATAATAGTTTTCCAGTCGCACACTACCCCTACATATAGTAGCCCAATTCTCAGTATATTCTGAATCCTGACCATGGTACAGGACACATCACAGTCTGCCATAACACTTACATCTACCCCCCCTCCATACACACCACAAATAACATATACACATGACATGTGTACACAATCCTGACAGTCTTTCAACAATGGCCAGGCATACACAGACCTCTCAAATGTACAGTTCACCTCAGGATGTACAGGCTCAGGACTGATACCTATGGTTTCTTCCCTGTAACATGTCTGTGGGTCTATGAGATCACTGGGATGGCAGGAGGAATGAAGGCAATAAATGATTATACTAAATACATCTGAGTCTCATAGTGCATGACATCTGGACAAAGCCTGCCATCATTTGGGGACAGAGGCACAAACACAGGTGTAGAATGGACATATTGCTGTCAGATATTTAGACAGCTGCTGATGTTACCGGGTTTGTTGAAACATATCCTTTATGAGGAATATGAAGTTAGAAATACCAGTGGATATTAGTATTTACTGACTGCATTCCCCAGAGTCCCTGACTGATTTTCCAGGGACAACTGACTGGGGAACAGACAAAACATAACAGGCAAACATGTGGCCAGTCTGTGGACAACATGTCAGTGGAGAGGTATGTCAAAGACTTATCACTGTCAGACATGATGTCACTCACTAAATGCATGTCCACACAAACCCTGTCAACCTATCAACCCACCATGTGTATAACAGCACTGATGATGACAGAATCTGTTCACAGTTCTGGAGATATGTCTCCCATGTTGTTGTGTTGTCTCCAAATGTCCTGTCCAGTGAAGTATTCCCACCTACTGTCTGTGAATCTGTAGCCCAACACCTCTGTAATGTCCCTCACACAGGCAAGTAAAAGGGCCAAGGCCCACATGAAGGATGTCCCATTTGTTGGAGCTAGCAGCCATGTCCAGGCCCACAGCACAAAACTATGTGGGCACCTACATAGTTACAACTGCTTAAAAGTGCCTTAATCACTCTGTATCCAGCAACCCTTCTTCTGGCCAACAACTAAATAATCAGCCATTCGCAGTTTTGAGTCCGGGATGCTATACACCACAGTAACAGCAATATACCACTAGGCCATCTTAGCTGTGAGATGTTAGGATGCTTTACACTAGGAAAGACACACTGTGCAATCAGGAATGATTGTTATCTACAAATATATGTATGAAAAAATATGTACATATATGGCAAGATAGATAGATATGTGTGGAGATACATATATATATATATATATATATATATATATATATATATATATATATATATATGTATAGCAATATATAAATATATATAAATATATTACCAAGAAATACTGATGTATATATATATATAAAAATTTATATATATGCATACATGTCTTAATGTCCATACAAATATATGCTGCTGATAGACCACCCATAACTGGGGCAGCATGCACAGTTGGATATAAAAGGACCCATGACATTCACATCTACCCTCCCAGCCCAAATAATAAGTGAACAGTACGCTGCTGCAAAAATCATGTTAGGCCATACACAATGGCCAGACATATACAATGACCTCTTAGCAAAACAACTACATCGATATCTGTGCAGTAACAGAAACCTGGTTCAAGGCTCCCGAGAGCACCCCAGCACTACCAGGTTATACCTCATACCATGCTTTTCAGCCCCAAAACTTGGACCGAACCATAAAAAGGAGGGGGAGTATCAATATTCGTCAAAGATACCCACACCTCCAGGTTGGTGGCACAGCACGAAGCATCAGAGACTATCCATGTGCAACTAACAGTGGGTAAAACTGCCTTCCAGTTTATAGCCTGCTACAGACCACCCTCCCAAACCCAGGAACCCCACTCGGCCTTCCTGAGAACAGTGGAAAATATGGTCTCTCCAAATACCATTATATTGGGCGACTTCAACTACCCAAACATAGACTGGGAGCATTACTCTAGCTCCAACACCCTAGCCCAAAGGTTCCTAGAATTTATAAACTCAAATGCTATGGAACAACTTGTTACCACTCCCACAAGAGGGGAAAACATACTGGACCTGATCATCACCAACATGGGGCTCTATTCTCCAGACAAGAAGTGTATCCCTCACTGGTAAGATCAGACCATAAACTAATCTCACTGGATATTCACATTCCGACCCCACCCACTGCCCAGAAAACCACAGTGAAAAACTCCTCTAAAGCAAATTTCACACTCCTCAAAACTGAGGTGGAATCCTTCAAAGCCCCCGGGCCTGTGGAAAATATGGCCCAGACTGCAGAATCCTTTATAAACGCATTCTATGAACACCTTCAGGAATGCATGGATCATGCAATCCCAAATAAAACCAAGACCCAATCCTCCAGAGGCAGGCATCCTGTCTGATGGACCCCAGCCATAAACAAACTATACAATAGGAGGAGGAAGCTACTACATGATAGAGCAAAATCCCAAAAAGGGAAGGCATCTCTGATCAGTATTAGCAAAAAACTACGGGCACTCATAAAATCATCTAAGGCCAGCTTCGAGAGAAAAATTGCACAGGACACTAAGGATAATCACAAGGCTTTCTTTAATTATGTTAGGAACCTGGGTGGGAATTCCCAGATATGCTCAGAATTAGTCCAAAATGACAAAAAATACACCGAACCCACAGACATTGCCAACATCCTAGCTGACAGCTTCAGCACAAACTTCTCTCCCCCCTCCCCACCAAAAGGGCAAATATCGATCCCAGCGGAGTGCTGCCCCCTGACATTTCAGATGCTCAGGTAAGAGCCACCCTCTCCAAAGCAAAAAACACAGCATCAATGGGACGAGATGGTGTGCCGGGCTGCATCCTACATGAACTCCAAGAAGAGCTAAACCCAAACATAAAACTACTGTTCAATCTCAGCCTTACTACAGGATATGTACCCAAAGAGTGGCATACAGCAACAGTGGTCCATCTCCACAAAGGTGGTGCCTCAACAGATCCTAGAAACTATCACCCATTAAGCCTGACTAGCTTGGTCTGCAAAGCTATGGAAAGGATCATCGTGGACCTCATAAATAAAGATATTGGGGACCTACAGACACTGGATCCTACACAGTTCGGCTTTGTTAAGGGCAGATCCTGCCTCATAAACCTAGTCGATTTCTTTGAAACAGTCACCAAGGCCATTGACGAGGGGAAGGTGGTCCACACAGCCTACCTGGACCTTGCAAAAGCCTTCGATACAATACCCCACTCGGGCATTATAGATAAGCTCACCAGCTTAAATATAAACCCCATATGTCACTAGATGGGTTGCAAACTGGCTCAAGGACAGAACCCACATGGTTAGAATTGCTGGAGCCATGTCAGACTCCAAACCAGTTACAAGTGGCATCCCACAAGGCTCAGCCCTGGGACCTCTCTTGTTCGGTATATATTTCTCGGAGGTACAGGCCAACATAGAAGGACTGTGGCTGACCAAGTTTGCAGATGACTGCAAACTGGGTGCCATAATCGACTCTCCAGCCGACACAAGCATCCTCCAAAAGGGCCTCATAGAAAGAGACAACTGGTGCCAGAGCCATGGCCTCAAGTTAAATGCCAAAAAGTGTATAGTCATCCCCTTTGGCAAAAACAAAGTGCCCACAAATTACCACATAGGTGGTAATCCATTAAGTACAGAAGAAGTAATTAAGGACCTGAGGACCCAAGTTGATAGCAATCTCTCATTTGACAACCACGTTGCCAAAGTGGTTAGAAAAACATTTTATATAGTCCACCTAATCATGAAGGGATTCACATCTAGATTACGGGAGGTCATCGTGCCTCTTTACTCATCCCTCATCAGGCCCATAATCGAGTACAATGCCCCTTTTGGGATGTACCTTACCAAACACCTGCAGCAACTGGAAAGACCCCAAAAGTACCTCACCAAGAGGATCAAAGGGCTCAAACAGATGCCATATGCTGCCCGGTTAAAGAAACTCCAGCTCTACTCAGTGGCATACCGCCTGCTCAAAGGCGACCTGTGCCTGACGTATAAAGCCATGTCCAACCCTGAATTAAGGGACATGCTGCACCTCAAAAAATCCAAATCCCATTGAGCTACACGCTCGAGAGACTTGAACCTCAGCACTGAAATAAATAGGACATGCTGGAGGGACAGATTCATAACCCAGAGGCTCCCTTCACTCTGGAATAAAATCCCAGCCCAGTTTAGGCAGAGTCCCTCATTGACTCTCTTCAAGAGGAATCTTGATGAGTGGATAGGAGATCGTAGGTTTACTCCGGGTATCACTTCTGTGTCACTGTTAGACAGAGGCACAGTATACTAACCTTGAAAAAGGGCATAGCAAAATGAATTTAAAATGGGTGACGAAAGCCAAACATACTCTGGCTAGGCTTATAAATGCCCTAGGGCAGATAGCCTAGTATGAACATATGAACCTATGAACCTCCAGGATGTCTTCCTCACAGGTAAGGGAAAGGGCAAATGCCCACATAGATTATTCAATTATAGGAGTGTGTTGCCATGACACTGGCTATTGGAATAACTACACAGCTGCTCTGCATGCAGTCAGCAACTGGGGAACACCAATTGATGTTCAGGCCATCACATGGTCATGAGCATTACCTACAAAAGACAAGCTGCCATCTATTCAAACCACCTCTGTCACAGACAGTCCATCAGTGCAAAGCTGAAGTAGTGTGAGAAAAAAAGGATATATCTGAAAAATCCAGAAAAGAAAAAAAAGGTATGTGAAACAAGTAAGCATGTAATTGAATGCAGTAGGTGGTCTGTAATAATGGAAAATAGGGGTTTGAAAGCATATGTCTCAACAAGACTTGCTGTACTGATGTACTGCTGAACAGCACTGATGGCCATAGCATGTGGCTCTGTCTGTAGTGACTAGATCAGTTACTGGGATGTTGTACATATCCATATGTTACCTGTGCATATAACTATGATACACATTTTGTCTTGTAAATATAAGACAACTATACAGAGCATGTTTAGAGTAAAGTACTGTTGCAGAAGTGCGTGTTGAAATGCTTGTGATATAGTGGGCTCATACCATTCAACTGTACAGTCTTATAAGCACATGTGTGCCTGATATCTGTAGTCACTTACACATAGACTTGTGTTATGTTGGGCAAACCATTGTCAAGTCTGTTAATAATGACACCATAACATAATAGCCTAGATGTGAATGTGGAACATCCTCCAGGTTAGCACTGTGATAGCAAAGCCTACTGTGCAATCACCTTACTTATCTATGTATGTAAATAAGTTGTGCATGTTCTACTTGTGTGTAATATCAGTTTCAGTGCATACAACAGACATAAATGTTTACAGGTACTGGTTGTTGCATTGGCCTGACACAGCCATGGTTAGTACAATAAGTATGATTATCATTACTAAATTGGAGAGGTGTCAAACTGTGTTATGACTTTGTGGCCATGCCCACTACAAGCAACTGGCTGAACACAGACATGGCTATATGGACTCAGCAATACCTTAGTAATCATACCTGCCTCCGCCAAAATAGAGTAATCACAAACCACAGACTTGGTCCCTATAGTGGCTGTACAGGACAAAGTAGGAGCAGGGACCAACCTGACATCAAGTCAGCCATTGTCTGAACAAGCATATAAGGTCACAGAGGGATTACTGTAAGGCCAACTATGAGTACAAATTGGGGACATCCACCAAGGACAATCACAAGGCCATCTTCCCATATGTATGCAATCTCAGAGGCAGCAAACCAACCCAACCTGTAATGGTGGCCAATCAGATCACATACACACACAACATAGCTACAGGCAACCTGATGCAGATAGGGTTAATGCAAACACCCCCTTGCTCAGCATCACTATAGGTGGATATGTACTGCAGTGACACCTATACTCTCATCACCAGTGAGCAGGAACATATTGCCTACTGAAAGGTAACAAATATAAGTATCCATAGGACGTCATATCATCCCTGACTGCATCCTACATGAACTCAGGCATGTGCTCCCAGCTGCATTACATACTGTAGGAACACCAAGCCGCAGCACAATCCACTCACCATCCACATGGAAGATGGCTAATGTCATCCATTTACACAGACCTGAATGAGGAATTACGGATTATGCAACTTGCTCTCACTGCAGGCAATATGACTTATCAGGACCAGGAATGCAATGGAAGCTGATACTGTGCTGATAGATTACAGGGGTATGGTGTGGTTGTGAATGGTGGCTACTGGTATGGTTGTGAGTGTTGGTGACTGGTATTCCAGGTACATGTGCATCTACTAGACATACTGCTGCCAAATCTATGGTGTCGTGTGATGTGTTTCCCTATTAGTGTCTACCAGGTGCAATGTCACATCACTGGCGGGAAACCTTTTCACTAGCGGAACGCAACCTGATAATGGAAGCATAATACAGAACCACACAGTACTGATGGGCCAAATCCAGCAACATCTATGGGGGAGGACCACCCTGTGGGATAACCCTGTCCACAGGGTAAATTAGGTGGGCCTGCAGGCACACACGTATGAACAGATGTGGCATCATGCCACCAACCTCATACTCCATGTCTGGCAAAGGGCTGCTGCCATGGCCAGGGATCCCACAACCACAGGTGGGGGCCCAGCCATGCAGCCCCCACTGACACCAAATGAGGAGCTCCTTGCCAAGCTTGGGCCACCCATCACAGTACAATACCAGGGTACAAAGCCCCACTTGCTGGAGGTGGATGGCACCCACATAATAGACAAGGAGCATGCAGGTAAGGTCCCAGTGGGGCTTACTGTATCTGTACAGTATCTACATGCATGTGCCAGGTCAGATTGCAATTGTGGATGAGGATTTCCGATGCACAGAAGTGCAAATCTATGGTTGAAGTACAGCAAATTGTGTAGTATTGGGTGTTGTACTGTAAATGTTCAGACATCCGCATCCATCCTTTACCAAGAGCACATGTGAGTCTGCTGACAATACCTCTCTCCCACAACTACATAGGTCACCCTGGTCTGCATATGAGACAGCGGCCTGAAGCTGGTGAGTATGGAATTGTTCAGTTCTGCTTTGGCAATACTCCAGGCATGTGGAGGGCATACAAGTTACCATGCACACAACTATGACTAATAGTCATATTGCTTTATGCGCATGTTCACTTATGGTGGGGTTAATTGTATTGCATCACAGTGGTCACCATATGGGCCTATCTGAAGAGAATGTAACATTCATGTAGCATACCTCACAACCTGTCAATGCAAGACATCTGGACAGACACCAGCAAAATGTGTTGGAAAAACTGACTAAGGTAGGGACATGTGTGAAACATTATTGCTATACAGTGGATATAAAATGTATACACACATCTGTTAAGATGCCATTTATTTTGTGTGTGTGTATATATATATATATATATATATATATATATATATATATATATATATATATATATATATATATACTGATTGAGACCACAATGTCAGTCCATACCTTTCCTAACCTGTAATGTGACCCATGACATGAGCAATTCACTTGTAAAACCAAGCATCTGGACTCATGTATTGCACCTACATGCCTGGACAAGTATGAGGGTAGCAGACATTGTATCAGTATGCTGTTTCAGTCAGGTATGATACCTAATGCTGCCATATGTGTCAGTACACTCACTGTGGCCTGTTTGGCAACAATATTACATACATGGACATTGTTAAGGCAGACAGAGCACTAATATGTTCCAAACACCTGGATGTTCCAGGCACATTTGTACAGAGTACTGGCATGGCTTGTACAATGGTTTCAAATGCTAATTGTGAGGCAGATACCATTACCACACTATATAAAGTAATGGCATCAGGAATTGGTCACCTGCCATGTATGGTACACACATCAAAATGGTATCAGCCACACAAAATATGATCCACACACACACACACACACACACACACACACACACACACACACACACACACACACACACACACACACACACACACACACACACACACACACACACACACACACACACACACACACACACACACGCACACACCCACACACACACCCACACACACACACCAGTATTGAGATTACAACTCCTACCTATCTATTTATGTCTACCATAGTGTTACGCAGTTATCAGGCACACCACAGAGCTTACACAATTTCACCTCCTCCAAAGGTACTTGTAAGTTGAATGACATCAACAGGATTACTAAATTAAGATGATTATGGTGGTATGCATCTCAAAATGGTATAACCTTCAGTTGCCAGTATTTGGATTAGAACTCCTGCTTATCTAGTTATGTCTATTCTAGTGTTACACAGTTTTCAGATGCACCATGGAGCTTATATAATTTCACCTACTCCAAAGGAACTTCTAAGGTGAATCACATCGACAGGACTATTAATTTGGAGTGAGGGAAGTGTAAAGGGTGGTACACAAGTCAAAAATGGTACAACCCACACAGTACATGATTTTCACACACACAGTTGCTTGTAGTGGGATTAGAACTCCTATCTATCTAGTTATGTCTACTATAGTGTTACTCAGTTATCAAAAGCACCACAGAGCTTATACAATTTCACTTAGTCCATAGGTACTTCTAAGGTGAATGACATCGACAGGACTACTAAACTGGAGTGAGGGGAAGTATAAAGAGTGGTACACAAGTCAAAAATGGTATATCCCACACAGTACATGATTTTTACACACACACACACACACACATAGACACACACACACACACACACACACACACACACACACACACACACACACACACACACACACACACACACACACACACACACACACACACACACACGCACACACTCACGCACACTTGCCAGTATTGAAATTAAAACCCCTGCCTATTTGTTTGTTTGTACTACAGTGTTATGCAGTTACTGCATGCACTACAGAGCTTACTGGACTTACAACTGGCCAAAAGTGCTGATAACTTCACAGCTGAGGTAAAGTATTACAGGTAGCAGGGAGTCTTCCTTCAGTTTCTCCCTTACATCTTGCTAGTTCTTTCTGTCTTGCACTTCAAATAATGTTATAGCTTTGCACTTTGACAGGTTATTGTATCAATAAGTGTATCATACCTGGGAGCCATCAGCAGTACTCATTCATCACAGAATTAGCCTGAGTGCGTACTATATATGACCACCCCTCCTGGCATTATTGAAGTGCAGTTTTCTGTAATTTCACCCATTAACTTGGTGCACTTGTCCATTCTGAGGCACTGTTGCAACTGCCTCATATACACAGACAACCCTCTCCTCTAAACTCCAAACACTCAGACCAGTGAGAGTTACCCGTATACTACCAAATGTGGAAATATGCACTCTCCAGTAGACAGGACTAGCTGGTCAAGAGGATAAGATTAACACCTGCACCACACCATGTGGACCATGTAGCTTGCTACAACCCTTACTATAACAGCCCTGACATACACTGAAAAGCCACACACCCACCTTCGTAGAGGCACTCAATGGACAGTCACACAAACAGCACAGACCAGCAAGACAGACATCCAGTCAGACACCATGACATAGCATATGCAAAGGACACATATGTCACCTGCACAGTGTGCCCCTCAACCTAAGCTCCTAAGGCCGACCACCTTGCACAATACAGTGAGCATGGGTGACTCAGTACTGTGGTACACAGATGTCCCACCCACTAAGTTGATTATGGAGGAGGTAACAGCCAACTGTCTGTCACATGCCAGCATCCAACACATAACACACCCAGTCAGACCACTCCACAACAACTAGAAGTATCACTCTGTCATCATCTATGTGGGTGTGAATGACCTGAGACACACCTATCTGGACTACATGACAAGAGACATGGTTGAACACTCAGATTATGTGGTCCAGACAGGTGTGACAGTAGCCCTGAGCAGTATACTGCCATCACCCAGAATGATGCTGCAGTACTATCAACAGATAATTGACTGCAACATTGGCTTACATGTTGTGTGTCATTCTCAGGGGATCCATTATCTCTCTGCTTGGGATAACATGATTGACAGACCTCAATGCCTTGCCAGAGATGTCCTTAATCTGTCAGCCCTGGGTTTCCAGGTACAGGGTAAGTGTCTTTCCACCCCTATAGTGCCTTATTAAGCAGTGTTCTAACTCAAATTACCACTGTACCAGCTAGACATGTATGCAATCTGAGGGTCATGCTGCTCAACAGTAGATATCTAACTGTCAAGATGCAGTCACTTTAACCACTCCTCAGAGTGGAGGACATTGACATTTGTGCTGTAATGGAGAGGTGGTTCACAGCAGCAGACAGCAGCCCTGCACTAACAGGCTATGACGCATTCCACAGCTGTCAGCACCAAAACATGGACAACACCTCCACAGGTGGTGTTGTCTCCATATTCATAATGGATATGTACACCTCCAGACTAGTATCCCAGCATATTGCATCGGAGGTACTTCCGGTACAACTGACTTTGGGGAATAGTGCAATCCACACCATATCCTGCTATCAGTCCCCAGCTATGTCCCTAAACTGGCAATGCACATTCCTCAACATCCTGGCATGTATGAAGGTCCAACCCAATGCTGACATAGTAGGAGACTTCAACTACCCCACCATCACCTGGGGAAAGTAGTCAAGAACCAGTACACTGGCCCAACGCTTCATGGAATTCATCAGTTCCAATGGCCTGGACCAGCTCATATTGACCCCCAGTAGAGGATGCAATAACCTTGACCTGTGTTATTACTTACATATGGGACTTTTGCTCAACCACAGTTGTCAATCTCTACCTGGTCAGATCCAAACATGATGTAATCAACATGAGGCTCAACATCTCACCCACACCCCCCACCTTGCAAAACCTCTTCAATGCTGACTTTGCAGTCATACAAACAGGGGTAGATAACTTCACTGCACCCATGCCAATGGGAAATAGCTGCATGACTGTCACATCATACACATATGCACTGCACAAACATATACAAGGATGCATGGTACTAGCCATAGCCAACAGAACACAGACACTGTCCTCACACAGTGGAAGCCAATGTGATGGTCCCCTGTCATTACTAAAGTGCATAACAGAAGGAGGACACTGTTGCAAAATAGGTGGTGTCTCATGACTGGTGAACCCCCTTATTAGCCTCAAACACAACTTGGGATCCCTCATGGAATCACCTACAAACAGCTATGAAGACAGAATTGCAGCAGACACTGAGAACAATCACAAAAGCCTTTGATAGTTGTATCAAGAACATAGCAATAACCACAAGCGCTGTGAGTTACTGCACAATGTTAATTCCTATCCTGAGACAACAAATATTGGCCACAGTCTTGCTAACACATTCAATGACAGCTTTACCCCTCTCCCCCCAAGGGAACAATCACAATAGCAGATGAATGCCAGACACCCAGCATTACTGCAGGCCAGGTTAGACCTGCATTGTCCACAGGCAAGGATACAGCTTCCATGGGACCCCAACATATCCGTGGCTGTGTTCTACATGACATACAAAGAGACCTGATACCACATCTGTGTGCTCTTGTCAGTCACAGCCTCACTTCAGGCTTTGTCCTTCCAAAATGGCACACTGCTACAGTCATTCCTCTCCATGAAAGGGTAGCATCCACAGATCCTGGGGATTATTGGGCCCTTAGCCTGGTAAGTCTACTATGTGCAGGTATGGACCGCATTATCTGCGACCTGATTGACCAAGATATGGGTGATCTCCTAACTCTGGACCCCACACAGTTTGGCTTTGCGAATGGAAGATCATGCCTGCTAAACCTGGTTGACGTCTTTCGGTGAGTCATCAGGGCTGTATATGACAGTAAGGCACTGCATACAGCCTACCTCAACCTGGCCATGGCTTCTGATACAATTCCTCAGTCAGGGATTATTGATAAACCCAACAAACTAGGCATCAACCCCTATATCAGTGGGTGGTTTGCAAATTGGCTCACAAAATCCACAGTGTGACAGTGGCAAACTCCGAGTCAGACTGACAAGCAGTCACAAGTGGAGTCCCACAGAGATTAGTACTGGATAGTGTCCTGTCCAGCATCTACTTCTCAGGAGTCCAGCCCAACACAGAGGAACTCTTGCTGACCAAGTTCACAGAGGACTGCAAGCTGAGACCTATCATGAACTCCACAAGTGATACAGACTTCCTACAGAAAGGCCTCACAGAGACAAATGAGTGGTGTGGAAACCATAGCCAAAAGCTTAACACCACAAAATGCATAATGCATCATCATCCCATTTGGTAAAACACTCAGTTCCCAGTAAGTATCACATCAATGGGAGCACAATAAACAGTGTAGGCATTAGAAGAGATCTGGAGACACAGGTTAACAGCAACTTCCCCTTCAAGCACCACATTGCCACTATGGTCAGGAAGTCCTTCTATATGGCACATTGCATTACCAAGGGTTTTCCATCCAGGAAGACAGAGGTAATGATCTCTGTCTACTATTCCCTCGTTAGACCACTCACCAAGTATAATGTACCATTTGCCATTACCTCACTAGACACCTGCTACAGCTGGAGAAGCCACAGATGCACCTCACAAAGGGGTTCCTAGGCATTAACCACACATCCTACAGAGGCAGACTCAGCAGACCCAAGCTATTCTCTGTGTCATATCACCTAATTAGCAGCTGTCTGTGCTTGACTTACAAAGCCATGTCTGACCCAGCTGGTTTAGAAATGTTACATATTAATCCATCCACACCACACACTGCAGAGACCTCTACCTCAGTACCATAATTGCCACAACATGCTGGTGGGACAGGTCCCTCACCAAGAGACCGCACATGCCATGGAATATACTTCCCATACATGTCATGCAGAGCACCTAGCTGACCCTGTTCCAGAGAAATCTTGCTGAGTGGATGGGTAATAGACAGTTCAATGAAAGGATCACTACAGTGGCTATACTTGACACATGCACTGGGAAGTAATACCGGGTGGCACAATGGCAGGGCCCTTCTATGTGCTAGGCTTGTTACAGCTCCTGGGCCATTAGCGTACTACAAACTTGTGAACCTATAAAGGGAATGACATCAACAGGACTGATAAAGTAGTGCAGTGGGTGTTAAACCTATTTAAAATACTTTGTCCTACTAATAGACACGCATACACTTGCCAGATGTGAGAGGAGAACCCCTACCTAACTAGTGATTAGTACCATTGTGGTTACACAGTTACTGCACGCACTACAGACCTTCTTGAGCTGAGAGCTGGCCAAAGGTGCTGATATGGGGAATGACATCAGCAGGACTGATAAAGCAGGGCAGTGGGTGGGAAACGTATCAAAATATATTTGTTTACAAACATACACACTCACACACACATTTGCTAGATATAAGAGTAGAACCAATGCCAAACTAGTCATTTGCACTATAGTGTTTAGCATTTATCGCACACACTTCTGAGCTTATAGGGCTGATGGCTGCCCAAAGTTGCTGATAAGGGACTGACATCATCTGGACTGATAAGGTGGGACAGTGTGCAGTGTCATGGATGGGAATGGCATAAACCAGTTTCACCTCTAAACAAGCAAACATACAACTTCCTCAGTCTTGCATACACAACTGTTACACACTTCGACATCTGCCAGGACTGAGACTAGAACTTCTATCTAAGTAGTTACTTGTACTATTGTGTTACACAGTTATTGCACCTGCCACAGAGTTTATGGGACTAGGGACAGATGGAAGGCACTTCTAAGATGACTGATATCAACAGGACTGCTAAAGTAGGGTAAGGGGAAGTGTACTAGGTTTGAATGGACCAAAAAGCTTTGAGATGTGAGCACACACACATACACACACACACACACACACACACACACACACACACACACACACACACACACACACACACACACACATACACACACACACACTTTCATATTTGCCAGGACTGAGATTAGAACTCCTGCCTAACTAACTATTTGCACTACAGTGTTATGCAGTTATCACACACGCCACAGAGCTTGCAAGCTTGGGTCTAACAAAAGTGACTTCTATGGTGACAGACATCTTCAGGACTGCTAAGATGGAGCAATGGGAAGTGCACTGGGTGGTGAAGGCCTGTTCATTCCTAGGTCCTACTGACATTTCTCTAAGTGTATGAGCACGCCCGGTGTGTCCTTCTATAGTAAATGTGGGACTCCATTCCAGGGAGTGTTGCACTTCAGTCCAGTTTGTTTTATGCTACAGCCATACCTCTCAACCTGTTGGTGCAGGATATCTGGAGATAGCCTAACAAAATGTGGGGGTAATGGGCCATACAGTGATTGTGACAATTTCTCTCAGTAATGTATGGGTTGCTAGGGCTACAGGGCTTGTTTTAGCAGACATCTGCCATATATGCCATTTCACACTGTAATGTATTGTTTCAGTACCTCATGACATACCTCCTCAGATCATCACAGTGATTTACCAGAGGAATACAGTCTGGATGATGCGCAAACAACTATTATCGGCCAAATGCTAGGCATTCTTGCACAATAAAGCCTGTTGAGATGTGCGGCTGCAGACAATTGACTGCTGGTGCTGTGGAAATGTTCAAGCACCTTGTTGATATACTAGGATTTGGGGATCTGTGTGCATTTCTGTTTTTTATCATGGCTTGCTTACCAGTCCATGGTTGAGTAATACAAGTCAGGCAGGATCAGGGTGACAGGTGGACTCCAGATAGATTTGTAGAGGGTAAGCTATGTGGTGCTGGAGAGGGCTGAGTCAGATATGTTGGCCTGTAACTACCTACAGTTTGCATAGGGGTGGTGTGAAGGGTTGCCCACACTTGTGGGGTCTTGGGTGTCTGAGACTGTTTGACCAGACTGGATGTGTGTGTCTGTCTCACATATATGTATACCCCCATATCATTTCGCTTGGCTACTCACATTTCGGAGTCATGTGGTTGTATGGGATGAGTGATCAGGGAAGGCATGTTGTGTTTTTCTCCATGGCTGTGGGATACATTTCTGTGGGTGCAGACATGTCACCATCACCCAAGGTTGGGACTCCCTGCAATGAGTGCATTCCAATGTTTAGACTCCTAGCCATACCTTTCAATTGTAGATGGTTTCACTTGAATGTGCAGATTCATGACTCATATATCTGGTAAGTTACCTATACAGGTGTGGTTTTCAAGCTAGTGTTTTGCAACTCAGGGTTGAAGTCAGATATTATTGTCAATGAAATTGCAGTTTCAGACTTCATACCCTTCAGACATTCCATGGTATTAAAACACTTTTCCACTATATCAACTTTATTACATTATTATTGTAGGTTTTCCCATGTGTCCTTCTCTTTGGACCTTTAGCACCCCATTATTTGTGGTTTTGTCCAGATATCTGGGTCTCTGAGTGTGGGAGGTATGCTCCTAACATTTAGCAGCATGCCCTATCCTTGCATTTTGTTGTTTATGATATGTTGGTGATATGGACCCCATGACACTCCCTAAAAGGGCACTGTGTTTGAGGCATAGGTCTTTGGTAGAGGCCTGTAGGCCAGGTGTGGCAGATGCAGCCCATCTGTATCAAGGCAGTGCATTATGATGAGGATATGTTCTCAGGCTTCAGGGCAGGGGACACCCCCAGGATGATACCAGTAAGTGCACCGAGCATTACTGACACTTTCTTTCTGTTTGTATTGAGCCATCACACTGGGTGACAGCTGTATGCTGCTTACAGCTAGGGACATGTTACTGCATTTCTATGGGACTGTGTACACACTACACATTTTGCATAAGTTGTGCTGATATTTGCTTAACATTTGGTCACATTTAGCATAGTGGTGTACCCTGTCTTTGAGACTACAGGCATAACAGTATCAATCATGGGTCAGATGGTTCTGCTATACACATGTTAAGGTTTGGACTTCTTAGCTTTCAGAGCCATACTGCCACTGCCAGAGCTGCTGTGATATCAGAGTGTAAGTCTGTAGATGGGGATTTCATGCATGTCGCCATTTGGTGTCCTTTACCTCACATTTATGTATGGTTTTCTACAGCTGATCTGCTGGGTGAGGCTTGGGTTGAGCGTGGGACCCCCACATTGACATACAAGCATGTGACCTATGATCCCCCCCAGTTATTTGGTTCAACACATATACTGCAGTGGTATTTCTAAACTACAGTGGTACTGCACAGTGTGGATAAGCCAGTACTGGGTGCACACTTCCTGCTGTCCCACATAGCTGTCAGTTGTCTGGTGCTATCCCAGTAAGCCACCCCATTCCCTTGCATGCTTGCATCTATACCATGGATATGCTTTCAGAACATTCTACTCCATTCATTCATTGTTAAGTAGACTGGCTTACCTTGTGCCTGAGGTAGTTGTGAGGGCTGACTATGTCGGATGCACACAGTACACTGCTTATACATGGTAAGGTATAAGTGGTGTGATATTTGGCATCCATTTTACTGTGTGTGTGAGTCAGAGACATATATCAGTCCCTAGGTCCCTACAGTGTCAGTGTATGCACTATGCATTGCCTCTTTGCCAAGGTCTGGGCATACTGGTCATGCTGCCATATGCCTACAGGGGCAGGCTCAGGAAGTTCCTCCTCCAAGTCCCTCTGTGCCTGTGGAGACCTTGGCAATGGTGGGGGGCTGTGTGGCCTTTCTCTGTTTTGTTCCTGCTGCAGCGGTTTCCGCAGGATCATGTTATGTAGCATGTAGCACTATGAACATGTGTGCACATGTGGATGGAGAGTACTGCAAGGCTCCAGCAGATATGTCAAGGCAGTGGAACTGTGACTTGAGCATCCCAAACACACGGTCTATAATCATCCTGATTTGTGCGTGTGCCTCATTATGGCATTCTTGTGTGGATGTGTGCATATTTCTGATGGGTGTCATCATCCACAGCTCCAGTGCGTGACCAGCATCCCACACTAAATGGCCATACAAGATGTCCCCCCTGGCAAACCACTGATACAGCTGTGAGGAATGCCAGATGTGGGAGTCATGATAGCTTCCAGGGCAGCCAGCGCACACATTTATGATAATGTCCTGGACATCGCACACAACCTGGCAGTTGATGGAGTGGAACCCCTTGCGGTTTATGTACCCTACCTCGGTCACCAGGTGGTGCTTTGATGTGGATGTGCGTGCAGTCCATGGCACTCAGTACCTCCGGGTAGTCTGCTACATGGTGGAAGAGATGCATATTGTGGGTCCTTTCCTCACAGGTGGTGGGGAATTTAATGTGCTCCTTAGCATGTGGTCTCATGGCATCCAGGAACTGGTGGAGTATCCTGGACGCAGATGCCTGTCAGACCACCATGATATCCCCACTTGGTCTTTGGAAAGTACCTGCAGCTAGTATTCTTAGAGCTACACATACCTTGGTATCCACTGGGGTAGGTTCCCCCTCTATTTGTTCTGAATGTGAGGCGAGGCAGGCACAGCTCCACAATTTGCTGCAGTATGTCCCTGTCTACCTGGTAGTGCTCTACTATCTCCAGATCATGTAGCCCCTGGTAGGTAACCCTGGGTGTGAAAGCTCTTTTCCTCCTCCTCATAGGTCTGGGGCAGTTGTCAGTATTGTCCTCTTCACCACCCTCAGCCTATTGCACATACTGATGTATGAGAGCAACAGCAGCCCCTAACATTTTGTTAGTTTTGTCAGGTAAAATGTCCCCGTCTGTGCACACCAGTGGTGTAGAGTTTGTGGGAGAAACCAGACTGAAAGGTGTTTGCATTGTTTATAGTGGTGTTCTGCAGATGCTGCCTGTGTGATTGGCTGAGTATGATACAGTCCACCTGCCAGCTCTGTTACTTGTATTTGAATGCTTCTATTCTGCTGTTTTCCTTTTTTTTTCTTGTTCCACCTGCCATTCTCATTTTTTTTTTTTTTTGGTTTAAATTCCGGTGCGCACCACGCACACCCATTTAGGCAAGATAAACAAGGCTATACAGCCTCAAACACACCCCCTTGCTTACATATACACAGTGCTGCCATTTCCTGTCTTTTTTTTTTGTTTTGTTTAAGACCCGGTGCGCAAATCACACACCCCTGTAGGCAGTGTAAGCAAAGTTATACAGCCTGAGACACATCCCTTTGCTTAGCTGGGCTTAGCTAAGTGCAAACCCGGGCAACCATGCTCCAATGTACTTACGGCAAGCATAACACACCCGCTTTTCGTTTAGTTGCTCCTCCTCCCTACACGATCATGTTCTAGCACTTACATAGTTAGGTGCAGATTTTAAACTTAGAATATGCTGTGATTCAGTAACATTCCCCTCATTTGCATAACCCACTGCCTTAGCCCATAGATACTGCACTGATACGGAGCCTTTACCTTTGACAACCACTGTACCCTGGTATTGTTTTGATTCTGCATGCCATAGACTATAATGGCAAAATGCAGATTTCCCTTAAATTTGGGTTTTCACATTTTTGTTTTTATTTTTGGCACAATCGTGTTTGTGCACCACTTAAATGTCCGAGATCGACCACAAAAACAAAATATTATTTTTTATTAAAATTAAAAATTTATTCATGCCAATGGTCATATATGTGGCCATTGGCATGCCTAGAGATGTGAATACATGCTTTTATTTGACCTGGCATGCCTCCATTTTCCTTTTTGCAGAAATGTGTTCAGTTGGTAACTGAACACATTTCTGCACTGACACTGTTCCTGCACGGAGACCTGGCAGCTTCCTGAATCACTAATACACCTCATTTGCATGGTTTTTACCAGCAAATTAGGTGATTAGCATGCCGCACGGTCTTCCATGCATGAACAGTGTAGACAGGCCTGTGCACGTCGGATCAGCTGCTTGCTGAATCGCTCAGTAGCTGAACTCCATGCAGGAGCTGCTATACTGTGGCTGCACAGAGTTTTAGCGTTCATGAATCCCAGGGTTGTTATCTTATCAGTGTGTGGTACACAAGCAGTCATCAGCCTAAACCAGGATCATACCTCTCAACTATCCAGATTTTCACAGAATATCCAGATTTTTGCCCCATATTTTTGCTCTTTTCCTCATAAAAAAATTGCAGGTTTCTGGCAAATCATTGAGGATTGAAGTAACTAAATAATACTAAATAATGACAGACATTTGAGTTTCAGAGTTCAGTTCCCTCAGAAAATACATAATAATTCAAAATCTGTTATTCTAGCAACTTTCTAAGTTTGTAGGAGCAATATTTAAAATCTGTCCCTATTTTTGGGCCTTTGTACCCCATTATTTCTGGCTTTATCCATATTTCTTGTGTTGAGATGTTGAGAGGTATGACCAGGTCTTATGTCTCTCATGTACTGCAAAACACATCACACCTTACTGTTTCACAGTTACTCTGCTATGTAGCATCACCTGCAAATGTCATACCATGGCATAAATCTCTAGCTCTGTTCTCGTTACCCCAGCCAGAATGCACTTGTCAGGTACACCCACTACCTCCATCCCTACCCCAGCACCACTTCACATAGTTCAGCAAACAGCAGATAACTGCAGCATTTAAAGAAAGAAGTAAACATAATACTGCTCCCCAGTCACTTATTTCACTTGATGGTTTTGTGACTGACAAGACTTCCATGCACAGTATCAGAATCACACCATACGTTGATCAGAAGCAAACTTCTTTATAGTTGTGACTGTTTTTATGACTCGGCTTTAAGGCTTCTAGTGCAGTCATTATGCTAATAGGCCAATGCAAAGTGAAGGTTCTCACATTACATTATTATTTCTTTAGCTTGTTTAAAATTGTGCAATTGCATGAGTACATGTGAAGCTCAATGGGCATGTGTGGGCAGGTATGTGGGTACAACTGTGGTAGTATTATGACCTGTAGAGGTGTTGAAATGCAAATATGAAAATGTATGTATGTATGTGCTGTTCTGCATTTACACTCATTACATGCTACAGTACACTATACTGACATGCCATGTATATTCTTGCTAAGCTTTGGTGACACTGTGACTTATCATTCTAATGTCCAAAGTTGCAAGTCTCATGTTTACAGGAACAATGTGTGTGGATACAAAATGAAAACAGGTTCATAGGTGTGTACTAGGCTAACTACCACTATGGCTGTTTTAAACCTAGTCATGCATCCCAAATCTCTGATATGTTCTGGTACCCTTGATAAGTGCAAGCAGGATCTTGGGAGATGAAACATTTACAAGCAGTGGTCTGGGAGATGAACTATCTACCAGCTGCCTGTGTTCATTAGAGACATAGGTTTCAAACCAGGGATGAACTTCTTGTTTGCCATCAAATTTTTCCAGTTACATTTGTACTGGGTTAGGGAGGAGCTCTGCTTCACATGAATGGGGAGCCTGTTCCAGAGAAGGGGTAGTCTCTGGGTTACACACCTGTCTCTCCAGCAGGTCGTATTTATATCTCTGGTAAGTTTTAAGTCTTTAGAATGAGTGATGCTGGTGCTATTGGATTTTCAGATTTGGGGGTCTGACAATGCCTGATATGGCAGGCATAGATTTCCCCTCAATATTCTGTAGGAGACAGAATGCTATAAATATAAATAAAAATACATTAAATATATAAATAGGGCTTTGAGGCGGTCTGCACAGGATATGTTACTTACTCCATTTATTATTTTAGTGAGGAATCTCTCTGGAAGTTTCAGTTGTTGAATGTGCCTGGTTAAGTACATACCAGATGGGGCATTGTACTCAGTGACAGGTCTGATGAATACTAAATACAGTGGAACAATGACCACCTTGGATGCCCTTGGACCCAACAGCCAGACCTTTGTTTATAAGTTGCACAACATAGAATGATTTCCTCACTACTGTAGACACATGATGGTCAAAGGCTAGATTACTGTCTATATGACTCCCCAAGTCACTGAATACTGGGTCAGCTCTTAGAGCTGTATTGTCAATATGAAAGTTATCAGGAGTAGATGACTTCCTAAAGGATACTATCATGCATTTCCTGGCATTCAGCTTTAGTCCATAACTCTGAAATAAGTTATTTGTCTATGTCAACCCTTCCTGAAGAACATTAGCGTTGGTGGGAGATTCTATAACTGCTCATAATTTGCAATCATCTGCAAATTTGGTCAGCCAGAGGACCTTGACATTGGTCTTGACTCCACAGAAGTTAAACACCAAAAATGAGTGATCTCAGGACTAATCCCTGAGGGACTCCACTTATGTCTAGGCTCTTTGAAGAGGTAAACTCCCCAATTCTAATTTTCTGGGTCATGTTTGTTAGCCAGCTAGCTATCCAGTGAGTGAAATAAAGGTTTATACCTAACCTTTTGATTTTGTCAACAGTGCCTGAGTGGGGTACTGTGTCAGATGGCTTGGCAAGGTAAAGGTAGGCAGCGTGAACCATTTTGCCTTCATCCATTGCTTTGTTGACCTTCTCAAAATCATCCACCATGACCTGTCCTTGACACAACCAAACTGGGTTGGGTCCAGTGTCTGAAGGTTTCCTATGACATTACTGATCATTTTCATGATCACTTTTCTTTCAGCTACATGGCTATGGCTTGTGAAGGTACAGAGTTAGCAGATCATGCTCTAAAGAGAGCAAAATACTTCTGTACCCGATATATACATGATCAGGAGGCTCCCTATCGAAATATCAGCACTCATAATACCAAATGCTGACATGCAAAAAAAAAAAAATCACAGAAACTGCAGAAGATTGCTCTTTTCTTTTATACTTCTTGGTTGCAGGGGCTTAGCCCCTGCACCTCCTCAGTGTGGGAGGCAGGCCTCTCGAAACGCCCAGAACTTATATTTACTAACTCCAAGACTGCCATATCTTTGTGAAAAGGGAATATTCCAAGAAGTGCCCATCTTGGACTCAGTATATGCAATTCTGTTTTTTGGCCATTCATGCCTCGCTAAATTGGGGCCCGACATTTCAAATAATTATCCCAATATAATAAAATTGAACATAACCCATCCATAGAAACTCTGACTACAGCTCATAACTCAATTAATGTTATTATAAATGGCACCAACCAATGGTATATTAATAAATTTACCATTTTCATTTTATTCAGTTATAAAACTTCATCATAATGACTGAATAAAATGAAAGCACTAAATTTATTAATTTACCATTAGTTGGTGTTATTTATAATAACATCAATCGAGTTACAAGCTTAGTCAGAGTCTCTGCAGATGGGTTGTGTTCAATTTTAGTGTATCTTGCTATAGTGCCTGCTGGCAGGCTAAAGGGTGATAGCTGCTGCTACTGGTATTTTCAGCTCTGGTGAACAGTGCAGCCCCCACTCATGTAACCTGGAGAAGGACTATCCTGACCTTCTATGCCAATGAGAAGAAGATGTTTGAGAAAATGTTGTTGATGTGTATAGTAAGTATGCTGTGCAGGTCAATGTCATGTTAATTTATACATAGTGAAATGACCTCATGCAGGACATTTCATTAATAATGTCTGCATTTTATTTTAATGCCTGTATTTAATTTGAATGCTTTTCTGCTCAGGAGCAGATTTTGGAGAATAAGTTCCCGAGTCAGAGGAGAATGGAGCATCTCCAGAGATACAAGGATGAATGTGATTACTGTCATGTTACAAATAATTTATTTATATTATAACAGCATAGTCCTAACTAAGAGCAAATGTATGTATAGGTAACAGTAACACCAATATAACATACTACCACACACTATCACAGTATGTTTGCTGGCATGCTACCCATGTGTACTTTCGGACATGTTCAGGAGATCCCGTATTCTACATTTGCAAATATATGCCCAGCTCATCATGCCACGGCCACATGGTGGCTTTGCAGCAGGGCTTTTAGCCTGGTACCATGTTGTGACACTACCACCGAACAGAGTATGCATCCCATCACTTTTCTCATGCATCAGCCCACTTGATACTCATGTGTGTGACACATCCAATTGGAATACTCATTCCATTCAAAATTTAAATCAGTTTTATTCCATAGTAGATTTCAGGTTATGTTTTGGCAGTTACCCACCATGAGCCGGCACCTGCCTGCATTATCACCAGTGTGCCTATGGTACAACACACTGGCATCACATGCCTGTTGGCCTGTATACTTAGTAACATTGCCTATGTACACATGACCTGTCTTAGTCACTGTGCCACACAAAATATGCACTGTCATATCCATACACACCCTCCATAGCCTCTTATGGCCAACAGCACCATCGTGACATTGCTGTTAACCACCCTTAACCAAGTAGTACAGTGATATTGGCCACTTGTATGCACATCTTCCAGTAGTGCACATTGTGTACATAGACAGCATTATAGTCTCTGGCACAATGGCATACATAGCAGCTGTTTCATCCAACTGTAGGTACCTGTAAATCTGATCATCAGTCACAGGTGGGATAGTAATTTTTTGACTCCCTTTTTTGTCATTATCCTTCTTCTATATTTTTATTTGATTTTTTTTTTTTTTCCTGCCCATTTATTGTACTGTTTTATGCAGTGACAACCACACCTATGCCTGTGATGAGGCAAAAGCACTCCGCTATTGTGCCC
The DNA here is from genome assembly GCF_019279795.1 of Protopterus annectens. NCBI lineage: Eukaryota > Metazoa > Chordata > Ceratodontiformes > Protopteridae > Protopterus > Protopterus annectens. The sequence goes on from NC_056730.1 coordinate 862,984,504, forward strand.
AACCATCTCTCTCTGGCTCACTATCTGCCTCCAGAGGTCATGCTGTGTAGAGAAGTAACAAGTAGTTATCACAGGTGATCTCTGTCGGTTGATTCCTAGGGGGGAGTCATGTAGTCCCTTCTAGTGATGCCACCAGTGGGTCACAGTTTGTTACCTGGCCGGAGTTGGATGAGATGATGGGGCAAATTTGTGGATGAGCTGCTTGATACTGGCTTTTCCACCTGGAGAGGGTAGAGTCACACCACTACCTGACACTGCCTTGTGTACCATCTGAGGCAGGACCCAGTGGAGGGGGGGTTAGCATTCTCAGCAGTAACTGACCTTTTCCTGGGTACCACAAGAGGTAGTGCAATTAGTAACTGGGTCCCCACTTTATCCCCCATCATGGTGTTCTTCTTTCTTCACCCCTGTATGTTGTCCAATCTACCCCCCACCAGTTCCCTTCCCTCTGTCAATATGTATATATGTATATATATCCATTGTCAACCCCATTAGTGTCAGCATCTTCCCTGTCAGCCTTGTTTTACTTTTGTTTTTTTGTATGCCCCTACTTTCATACCTCTTCCCTTATTCCATGCCCCCAAATCCCCTTGTATCTTTCTCCATCAGCTCCCCTCTTTAGAAGAAGAAAATGGTGCCCGTCCCAAAAACAGAAATAGCCTTCCTCCAATTTCCCAATCCATCATATTTCTTCATTGTGTTCTTATGAGTTCCTGTGCTTACTTTTCTATACTCTCATTTTCTCTCATTCCAATGAGCAAAACCTGCTAGAGATATCGCTGAAAGCCTCTTACTGTAGCAGGTACCATTCTCATAGCATCAATATATAGTATATGTGGACATATCTGGTCCCATGCATGCATCATATGTGCTGCTTCTTGAAAGTTTCCTGCCTCACCCATGAAACACCACACTATTTGCAAACAGCACAGTCACTTCTGCAAGTGGATTTCTAAATTAGTCAAGACAATAAATGCCTCCGTCTTAATACATAATTGCCTTCAAGCTGCACTGCACAACTCAGTATCTTCACAGAAGCTCTTCCTAGAAGCATGTTTCTGAAACAAAGGAACTGATTGATTAGTTTTATTTCATTAAAATTCCTTGTTTTTATCATCAAATGGAGTTTTTATTATTTTTCATTTTTACTGGCTTATTGTTGTCACATTTTTTGTTTTGTTTATTAGCTTGCTTCTGATTGTACAAATTAGGCTTCCTGGCATCACATCTGGTCCCATAGTACCATTGCTTCTCACCTCATTGGGGAATAAATGTATACTTTCCCATTTGTGGGTCATAGGGGCTAAAATTATACTTCCAAGCAATGAATGCATGGCAGAAAACAGTCTGGGATGGGATACCAGTTTGTTGCATGCCAGACATACATGCACACACAGACACAATGGAAAATGATGGGATGTATTTCTACACTTGCATGATAATGACGCCTGCTTGAATGAGACCAATAAACCAAACATATATAGGTTCATAGCTGAATACTAAGCTAACTGCCCTGAAGAGCCATTTTAAGCTAAGCTAATAACCCAGGGTTGCAATCAAACACTGCATGTTGTGTGTATGAGGTGAAGACCTTAATCATTATGCCCAACCCAACATGTAACTTAATCTAATGATTGGAGATTTCAGGGGTTTTATGCTAATTATTTTATTTATTTAACATTTGTTAATAAGGAAAGTCCAACTTGGAATGAAGCCAATTTTCAGCGTAGGCCAGTAGAGAAGCACACCAGATGCATGTTATTACATGGGAAGAAACCAGAGCACCCAGAGGGAACTTACACGAATGCAAGGAGAACATGCAGACTCCACACAGAAGGCACCCTAGCTGAGAATCAAACCAGAGATCCTCTTACTATAAGGCAACAATGCTACCGCTGCACCACTGCAACATCCGATTAATAGCTATAATAATAATTATTATAATAATATATAATATATAATTTATAATATATAATATAATAATAATAATAATAATAATAACAAATAACTAGAAAGGGTGCAGGGGTTAAAAAGCTTTGCTTTAGGGGTGTAGCTAGGGATGGTGAAGGGGATGGTTGCATTGGGTGCAAGGTGTTTGAAATTGTAATTGGCAGGTACCAATGGCGGGGGAGTGCAGTACAATAATTCAGAAATTAATACTTTTTGAAACTGCATTTGCAGAGTTGTGAACCATGCTTATGTAAAACAAAGTAACAGTAGCAAATTGTGACTTTTTTTAAAATTTTGTTCTCAAAGGTTGAGAAGAGATCTTTTTCTTTGCTCCTCAGCATTGAGATGAGAGGGGAACAGAGCATCAGATTACCTGGTTATGTTTCAACTTTACTGTAGACTTGTGGGGGCACAGCACCATATAAGAAAAATGTTGATGGATACTTACAAACCCTTTTGGTATTAGCTGAAAACATTTAATGAATATATTGACACACAACTATCCTATTCATGGGAGGAATCTGGACAATCCAAAGGAAACTCACATTGTTACAGAAAGCAGGCATCCTAAACAAAAAACTATACTATTACAATGTTTTTACAGAACTGAATGTCTTAAGGATCTGGGAAACCACAGTAAAGGAATATGAAGCCACTGTCGTTTTAGTTTCTTCTTCCTTCCATACTTCTCAACCTCTCAGAGCAAGAAATCTGGACAAATCCAGATGTTGTAGAAAAATAATGGAGAAGGTAAGATTTGGATAAGTTATCTTCAGAACTGGATAGGTTGGGACTTGAAACCATATATCAGCATGCATATGTTGAAAACAGATCTGTTACCACTTGTAACATGATGTTCTATAACAATATAATAACAGCTATGAATGAAAACTTGTGCTGTAATGTAATTTATATAGATTTAACTTCAGCATTTGACAGGGTCATACACAAAGCACTGATCAATAATTTAGTACAACTCGGTATTGCTGTACTCTTGATAAGATGGGTAGCTGCATGGCTTAAAAATAGGACATGGCAAGTGGACAGGTGAAATCATTGGTTACAGTCAGGGTGCCCCACAGAGCTCTGTTCTAGGCCCTTACTTGTTTAGATTGTATCTTTCAGACCTAACATTTTAATCTGTGGTGTTCTACAGTCTATATGTAGATGTCCTGAAATTGGGTAAACTGATTACATGTGTTACAGATAAGGCATGTCTGGAAAATAACTTGACTAAATTGACGGTTTGGGTACAGGAGAATAATATGCTGATAAATACATCAAAAACTAAGCATATGCAATTTGGGAGACATAAATTGAAAGATGAATATTTAATACAGCATACGGTAATTGAAACTGTAGACTCATTCAAGGACCTGGGTATATGGGTAGATTCAGCTATGAGTTTTTCTAAATGTATCAACCAATTGGTTAATGATAGTTGTAGAATTATAGGTTGTATAACAACATTTATAAAGTCTAGAAAACCAAAAATAATGAAATTATTGTTTGTTAGTTACATTAGACCCAAACTTGAGTATGGAATAACAATATGGAAACCCTATAAGAAAACAAGCATGAGTAAACTGGAAGGAGTACAGTGGAACTATGCCAAGGGCATCCATGGATGTGAAAACTTAAGTTATTATGAATGACTAAAATATCTGTACTTGTAGAGTGTCTCTTACAAATATCTAAGAGGAGACCTAATTCAAGTATATAGGGAATTTAGAGACAACTACCTCTGGGAATGTTTGGGGTTATCAAAAAGTACTAGAGAATCATAAGATAACCTATGTAGAAAATTCTATAGGAATGAGAAGTCTACTAATTGGTTCTCTGACAGAGTAGCTGATGCATGGAACAGACTATCAAATTACATTAAAACAAGTACTAGTTTAGATATTTTTAAGAACAGCCTGGACACTTATTATGAGAACAAGTGTTTTAGTATATTGGCAAGCTAGAAGGGCATTAATGCCTGTGCTTGATATACTTGTATGTATGTATGTATGCATGTATGTATGTATGTATGTAATCCATAAATAATGGGGGACAAAGACCCATGTTTAAATATTGCTCTTACAAACTTAGAAAGTTGACAGAATAACAGGTCTTGTGTTAGCATGAATTTTCTGAAGGGTATGAAGTCTGAAACTCAAATGTCTGTCATTATTTTCTGACTTCAGTCTTTAATAACTTTCCAATGCTTGCCAGGAAAATACAATTTTATGGAATATGGACCAAAATTATGAGGCAAAAATCTGGAAAGTCTGCAAAAAGCTGTACAGTTGAGAGGTATGTGTTCCTTCCTTAGTTTACTGTGAAATCAGGGACATATTTCTAGTTTACCATTCAAATCACTCAGATATGAAAACTTAATGTAAAAAATATTGCCACTATTTCAAAATGGTTATTTATCAAAGACACACCACCCTGGATGTGCAGTAGCAAACCCACCACTTCTCCCTCCCATCTCATGAATAAACTGTCTGACTGACAGCAGGCATCCTCGCTGATGCCAATGATGTTTCTGCATTAAATTAATAACATGCACAGCTAATTCTCACTAAAAGTTAATAGAAAAAACATGTTTTGCATCAGGATTCATTCTCTGAACAATAAGAAGTATGAAATGTTAATGTCCTGCATTGCTTACTAACTGTAATCTTTAGTTATTCACAAGAAAAGTAAACATTCCACAAGGGACAGGCAAAAATAAGAAACAAAGTCAGGAACATTCTGCAAAATTATGGATAATTGAGAGATCTGTGTTATGAATGTCTAAACTAAAATATGGATCACAGAGAGGCATTTGGACTTCTGAAAATGCTGTGCATCACAGTCTTTTAATAATGATAGTCAGTTTATTTTACCTATTCTCTTGTGAGCAACTTTCTAAATTACAGTGCCAGTATTTAAAATGTGTGCCATAGCTGGAGATAAAAAAAAAAACTGCAAGCTGTACTCTGAGTTATCACTAAAAATGCATGTTAAAGACTACAACGTGTATTAAATTGTAAAACAAATAAATGAATACAACCTTAGGTGTAGCACACCAAAGCCAAAACCAAAAACACAACTTAATGAAACAGACTGTAAATTAATGTTAACATTATATTTACAGTCTCTTTCTCTGAGTGGTGTTTTTGGTTTTAATTTATTGCATTTAATTTATTTAGTATTGTGTAGATATAGTACACAAAATCAGCATTCATCAAGACAGCTGAACTGTGAACATTAGATACTGAGTGCTAGTCGTCAAAGCCATCATCAAACCTGCAAGGAAAGGCCGGGGGGGGGGGGTCATGGGATATCTTTGATAAATAACCTTCAAAACAAATCTGTTATGCTGTCAGTATACCTTACCAACTGTATATTATATATGTTGTACTGACTGTATATTATATGTGCTCTGTTTTTATCTAGATACATTTTGCTCCTGTTCCTGCCACCTATCTTGCTGTCACAGTCGGACTGTTCTCTTTTATTCCCTCAGTACAGTTTGTGGTGAAAGTCATTTGAAAGGACCATCATACAGGTTGTCATGAGGGTTGCTTGGGCCATACTGATATCCTAGCAATGAGGGTATTACTGTGGCCTAAGCAGGACCACTGAATGGGAGGCTGTGTTATCTGTCTTACCATGCTAGACCCACAATGCCTTCCTCTTTTTAATTTCTCCATGTCTTTTGGGCTTCTAATAGCATGACGGGAATGGACCCCATTCCTAAGTCAGATACAATTAAAGTTCATGAAATTAGTATTGTTTCAATCTTTGATGTCAGCCAATAGTGCTCTTCGTAGCACCCACACTATGCCTATTAATCATTCCTTCTGCAATTTGTATGGGGTTACATGGATTGGTAACATATCCAAATACGACTGCAAATTCTTTTTTATAAGACCCCGTTGCTCCTACTACTATTGGAACAGTCTGGGTATCTTTCTTCCACATGGATCTCGTTTCTGCACACAGATCCTAGTATTTTATGACTTTGTGTCTCTCTGTAAGCAAGACACTGTAGTCGCTGGCTGTAGCAATTTCAATGATCAATGCTACTTTTGTCTTCTTTCCATGGACCACTATATCCATTTTTTTAGCATCTATCTTTTGAACTGTTGGTAATGGGTGATCACATGTGATATAAACTTCATCATTTTCTATGATGCTTTGTAGCTCATGTTTCCAATCTTTTTCAGCCACTTCAATACCGCAATGTTTGCACAATCCCCAGTGCAACAGTCTCGCCACATTATTATGGCTTTCAGTATACAGTCCTTCTGCCATTAGTGTGTTGCAACCAGCAACAAGGTGTGTGACTGTTTCCAATTCTACCATCATTGCTATTCTGCCTTGCCATTAATCAATTAAGCTGTTTACTTAACAGCTTAGGCCATGGCTAAAATTTGGCTCCTAGAAAACAACAAACTCTAATGACTTCTCATCTTCTCTTTGTCAATGATATAAAACTGTATAGCTCATCAGATGAGGAACTGAAAGCACAGCTGCAGGTTGTCAAAACTTTTTCAGATGATATCGGAATGACATTTGGTCTTGATAAATGTGCAAAAGCAACATTTAAAAAAGGAAAACTGCAGCACCAGGAAAAGATCAGTTTGGGACAAGAATGTGATATAAAAGAACTTGAGCAAAAGAGAGTGTATAAATACTTGGGAACTGATGAAGGCTCAGCAATAAAACATGAGGAAATGCAAATAAAACTCAGTGAGAAATACTTTAGAAGACTTAAATTAATCCTGAAAACAGCATTGACATCTAGGAACAAAATCCAAGCTATAAATCAATTTGCTCTTCCTGTCCTAAATTAACAGTTTTGGAGTGATTGACTGGCCCCACAATTGTTGGATGGATTGGATATTAAAACAAGAAGGATGCATCATGATCACCAAATGATTTATAAAAATCAATGTATATAAAGATTATATATTCCTCATTCCAAAGGAGGGATAGGCCTCTTTGAAATTGATTGCATGTATAGATCTGCAATCATGGGACTCCACACATATCTACTGACCTCACAAGATCCAAATGTAGTGAAAGTTTTGAAACATGAGGAGAATAAATCTAAAGATAATGTCTCTGCTTAATCTGGCAGAAACATATCAACGTGAAGCAGGAATGGAAATCAAACCAGAAGTGGATAAAGACCAGGCAGCAACTGACTGTTCCAAAAAAAAAAACAAAAGAAAGAATATAAGGTGAAGGATCAGATGAGAAGGCAAGAAATGTGGAAAAAAAACATAAATATAGTGCAAATACTGAAAACTTCTGGAAGACCCTCGTGTTGATCAAGAGTGAATGCAGGAATGGTTAAGGAGAGGCGAATTCAAACCAAGAAATGAAATGTTAATATTGACAGCCCAAGATAGTGGGCTACGCACACACTGGTTTGCAAAGTCCATTGAACATGTGGGAGAAACAGACAGATGTATCCCCCTTTTAATTTTTATCCCTGGGATAATAATCTGCACTTTATCATGGCTTAATTGCAAAGTGGTCTGCCATTGTTTCATGGTTACTGTAATGTTGTCAATCAGTGTAGATTGTATCTTATACAGTTTTAAGGACTCTTTTATCCATGAATGTGGGATACTATCAAATGCTTTTTCTAATCAATCCATGCCATACTTAGATTCTTCCCCTTTTTACAGTTCTCCACTATAACTTTATTTAACAACAAATTATCCTTTTTTCCATATGACTTTATTTTATTGCCCTTTTGTTCTACTGTCATAATTGAGTTTTCTTCTAAATGACTATAAAAGAAGATAAACTCTGTCTTTGTCTTTCTTAGTATTTTTGTTGATCTGTTCTCTCTTCTATAACCTTCTAATAATGATACTTTTGTCTTAGCTGCTTTATAGTTTTCGCTATTCGATATTTCCATGATGACATTCACTTTCGCCCCTTCCTTTACCTCGCTACCCTGTGTTCTTGTGGTAGAAATGTATCAGTTATTAATTTAGCAACACAGTAATATAGTCTGTTTACTTCTGTTATATCATATGGATATCTATGGACAGTCCTAATTACTGTGTTCATTTGTTTTATCAAACTTATGACTTTTGGGGTTTTATTAACCTTCTGCAGTCTGTTTCTTTCACTGATCTTGATATATCTGTCTATGTCTAGAGAAAATTGAGGAGAAGGATCTATGAGCATTATTACGATATTCAAAGTAAAAAGGAGTCTAATGCTCTCTACAAACACACATAAATATGTCGCAGAGCGTATTATTCTTTCTTTGTACTTGAACAGATAAAGAATGAAATTAGAGGGAGACTATGGGAGGAAAAGATTGAATATAGAGAGCTATGGTGGCAATTGATTTTGAAAGCCACCAGCCCACCAGGGCTCAATGATTATACCTCCATAGCCCCCTTACTAATGCTAAGAGCTGCTAAGCTTTGAAAGAAGAAATTGCGCTTCATTCACATTAAATATGTCATTTTACAAAAGAACCACTAGAGGGAGTAAACACATTTTAATGTTTTAACATGTATTCCATTGGTGATGCTGCAGTAGCGTTGTTGCCTCACAGTTTGACGTTGCCCGTTCGATCCTCAGTTAGAGCGTCTTCTGTGCGACGACATGCATGAACAGGCGTTCCTTCGTTGAAAGTTGTGCGTTAGGCCCGGCGAGCCACAACGTAAAACTCTACTGCCAATCATTAGCGGACCGGAGTTCCGCTGTGGCGACCCCTAACCGGGAAAAAGCCGAAAGACACAAAAACATGTATTCCATTGACTAGAGAATTTTAACAGAATTAAACATCTTATTTAGTTAAATATGCTAAGCTGTGAAATACCATATCATTTTTCTGCACTGTCACCATTTTACACTGTTACTTTTCAAATGTTCTTTGTGCTTTTACAATGTGTAATTTATTTTATGTACTTTTAATGTTTTAATGCACAAGGCATTTTGCACATTAAATAAGTAATTTTACAAAGGAACCACTATAACATGCATTTCATTAACTAGTGAATTTTAACATAATCAAATATCTCAAATATGTTAAGCTGTGAAATACTATGTTATTTGTTATGTACGGTCACCATTTTATGCTGTCATTTTTGAAATGTTCTTTGTGCTTTCATAATGTGAAATTTATTTTATGTACTTTTAATGTTTTAATGCACAAGGGACTTTGCAAGTTACACCTTAGTTATAATTAATTGAAAACTGGGAATTTTTATTGGTTGTGGTTTTAATTGGTGGAATATTTTAGTATATATATACGTGTGATTTTTAACTGAAGCTTGATTTATCTGATGAAGTCTGACTGAACAAGACAAAAACGCTGTGATTTTAAATGTGTTCATGCTTTTTAAACTACTATTAAACCAGCTCAATTTTTTAACTGCAAGGCTGTACTGAGTTCCTTTTCTGTGGTACCTGACTTTGTCTTGGTTTAAAGTTTATTTGCTGGGTGCCAGTTTGAGTTTCTTAGAGTTATTAAATCAAGCAACTCTTCTCTTAACTCATTTTCTTCCAAACTGAGGGCGCATCCCTTATTTTCCATTTCCTGTGGGCATTCTATAGAAGATTCTATAGCATCTTTCTGTGGCACATTCTATTCAACTTCATCTTGTGCCATCCGTTGCTCTGTCATATGGAAATTAACTGGCCTATCACTCCTCAACAGTGACTGCATCAGTTTCCACAGTTTCTTGTTTCTTCCTTTGCTGTCTAGCTTCAAGTTAACATTTATACTGGTTTCCTGTGAAAGGCTCCAAAATATCTTGATATGGCACCTGACCAATTGCTTTCTGTTCCACTAGTTTCCCCTTAATTTGGATATCCATTTCTCTATCCTGTTGTGGTGTTTTCTGCATTCGATTTTCATCCTTCTCATTGCAGCTGCTCCATAACTTCACTTTCTGTTTCTTTGACTTCTCCATTGCTAATCTTTTTTTCTACTTTTCCTTCCATATGCTGATTTCTTTGCCTGTATTTCTCTTCAAATATCTTTGGTGCTGCTGTTTTTGTATTGTTTAGTTTTGCTTTCTCCTTTGCATAAATATTACACCATATTAAATCTCTTTTCCTTTCTCCTGTCCATATTTCTTCTTCACATGTCTCCTGATCTTCTTGCTTTTCCTTATTCTGGGGACTCACTCCATCATGCTGTGATATAGTCTGTGTTAGGCCTTCTACATTAAATCTTTCACTTTGCAGGCATGCCATAACTACAGCTTCTATTTCTTTAACTTCTGCCTTACTAATCTTCTTTTCCACATTACATCTTTGTGCTATTAATTTTTTTATTGTGAAATTTTCTATACCTGGATGCTTTTGCCTGTATTTCTCTTTGAATATCTTTGAGACTGCCTTCTCTATATCAGTTAACTTGGCTTTCTCATTTGCATAAATATTGCACTATATCAAATTTCTCTTTCTTTCCCATGTCCATATTTCTTTTTTATATTTTTCAAATATCTCTAGGTTTTATTTTTTATATTTTCACACTTCCTTAGATGCTTCTTTTCCAAACAGATCAAAGTTTCTTGATCTATATACTGTTTCAGAAATCTGTTGTATTAATGAATGCAAATTTTTATTTGAAGCTTCTGACAATTTTTCTTGCAGAAGTATTTTTCTTTCCTCTAATTTCTCTCTTAATCATTTTTATATCTTGTGTCTAGACATTCTGGGCTTTTTACATAATAATAACAATACATAATTTCTTTCTTATCCTCAATAGTCCACTCAATCTTCTTTATGTCTCTTGGCCAATCAATTTTTGTGATTTGTGTGGACTTTTACTTCCTTCTACAACAGGGAGGCCATCTTCCCTTGGGCCTGGCCTGGTCCCACTGTAGGAATGTTTCCGTATTTTAAGGATTCTACACTGTCATTTTTTCCAGTCCTAGCACCAGTGCCCTACCAGGGTTGGGCACTTTTTTATCCCGGGTCTTGTGCACCCAGCTATCTTTTTTTTTTTTTACTTACTTCTGTCCGTGATATATGCTATATAAATGCAGTCTATATATCAGTGTCACCTTGGTGAGATTTTGTGAAAAATAGGGTCCACCTCACGAAGGTACTCACCAAGACTAGTCTCCTTTGCTTGCTGACTTTTCATCTCTCCATTAGGACCCTTCCTCTTGTGTGGGCATGCTCATGTTCATTTTCCAATACATGCTACTACCAGGTAGTGGCTTGGTGAGCCAAATGCCCACCCAGGGATGCGCAACACAACACACTCTATCTCCTGAGGGATTGTGACCTCCTTCAACCTTTTCTGCTCTGGTCTGCCCTGCCCCTGCCAGTTCCATCATGTGCATGATCAGTTAATCAATCTCAGGTCATGTAGGCCACTCTTTGGGCTTTATCCCATCTGTACTACCAGAACTGGCCATGAAATTCTCTTTAATATTTCTAAGAACTACAGAGTTTCAAGGATGAGTATGCATAGACTAGAATTTTTTTTCAAGAGTATTTTCTCAGAATCACCATCTGTATCTGCATGCAGTGAACTTAGACTCATAGGTTGTTATTAGGCTAAAGACCACTAGGGCCCTTACAGGCCTAGATGTGCACCCCAAACCATTTGGGTCCCGAGTATCATCAGCATCTATACGGGGGGCTTTTAGTAGGGAGGTAACTAAGGATTTGAAGGGGGTTGTTAGTTAGGAAAATACTTTTATAATGATAGCCACTGTGCATATAATTTTCAAGGTTTCATTTGAATAGAGTCAGGGATGAACTATGTTGTACATGGATGGAAGCCTATTCCATAGTGCAGAGATCCTTTAGGGCACATATCCAGTACATTTTGTTTATGCCACAACTGAAGTTCAGATTGTTGGAGCTAGTGTTTCTGGTGCTGTTTGTTTTGTGCATGTGCAACAGATCCATCAGGGTTGAGTCTGTGAAGGCCCTGTAAGCCAGGCAAAGACACCCTCTCAGTAGCCTGTAGGAAACTGAATACTGAGACAGATCCTTTAGGCAATCAGTGTAGGATAGGGTTTTCATGATTCATGTTCTGAATTTTTCTGGTTACTGGTTAGATACATGCAAAAGGGGGCATTGTATTCAATGACAGGTATGATGAGGTCCAAGTGGAATGGCAGTATAACTTCTTTGGACCTGGAAACCATGCTCTTACCTACACATCAGATGGTATAGAATTATTCTCTTGCTGTATTAGCTACATGCTGCTCAAAGGCCAGATTGCTGTCTACATATGTTCCCAGATCCCTTAGTACTGGGTCATCTCTTAGGGACTGTTATTGGTGCAGTAATTAACTTGGGTTGAGTTTTCAAAGGCATTACAATACATTTTTTGGCATTTAGTTTTAGGCCATGGCTTTGGCACCAGTCATTTATCTGTATTAAACCCTCTTACAAGATGTTTGTGACTTGGGGAGAAGCTATAATACCTCCCAATTTACAGTCATCTGCAAACTTGGTGAGTCAGAGGCCTTGACCATTAACCTTGACTTTTGAGAAGTAGATGCTAAAGAGCAGCTGGCCAAGCATGCAGCACTGGGGTACTCCACTGGTGACTTGTCCCTTGGTGGAAGAGGTCTCACCAATCCTGAACTTCTTGGATCCTATCTGTGACCATGCCAACAATTCAGCAAGTTATGTACTGATTTATGCCTAGCTCAGACAGCTTATGAAAAATGCTTAGTGGGGTGTTATATCTGATGCCTTGGCTAGGTTAAGGTACGCAGTATGAACTGTTTTACACTTGTTCATTGCCTTGGTGACATTCTCAAAGATGTGTACCAGGTTAAGAAGGCATGACATTCCCTTAACAAATCCAAACTGGGATGGGTCCAGTGTCTGTAGGTTGCCAATGTACTTGTTCATCATTTCTTTGATAATTCATTCCATGGCTTTGCATATTAGGGTTGTAGACTGATAGGTCTGTAGTTCCTTGGGTCAATTGATGGTCAGCCCTTGTGGAGGGGAATGACTGTTACAGTCTTCCATTCACTTGGAATGTAGCCTGTTCAAAGGCTTTAATTGAAGAGTGCCTCAAGTGGTCCTGATAAGTTGTGTTTCAGATGTTCAGGACGCAACCAGTGATGTTGTTGGGACCCATGGAGATGGTGTTCTGGGCTTTGACAAGTGCTGTCGGCACTTGGTCATTTACACTGACACAGACTATGATACAGTCATTTTGGTATCTGGGATGCAATGACTTGAGTGTGTGTGTGTGTGTATGTGTGATATTACAGATTCTGGCTCCAGATGGGCAACTACCCATTATCCTCTCCTTGTTTAACCTAGTGAGTGGGGCATCTGTGTGTCACACAATGGAGTCCCCTATGACAAGAGTATTAGGCAAAGTATATGCTTGCATTATGGGCTTTCCTCTTGGGAGACCATTGGGTGTAGGCTTATGTTGTTTTGGTGAGTACTTTAGTGACTGCTGAGAAGCAGTGCTGCCATTAGGTGGCATTGGGGGTCTTTGAGATTTGGGAAGGTTTCTTTTAAGCACCTGAACACAAGACAGTCTGTGTGTGAGGGATGTAGTGTGGGCATTCCTAATAACCTTATTTGTTTGCTAGATTTTTGCCTCCAAGAAAGTTGTGTATTTACATTTTCTGCATACCACATTCTTTCCTCTAATAATTAACTGGTTATCTGAGAACATGAGACAATTACTACATTGCCTTTGGATACCCAAATCTGCCAAGCTAATCACAAAGACATTTGGTAAGTGAAAATTCATGTTGTCCACTCTTGTAATAGAGTTGGCTGTTTAGGATTCAGAACTGGGTTTTGGCAGGGGTCTCCTAGGGTAGTTTCTCGGGTTAAGAGCAAGATGTTAGTATAGTACTAGGATGTGGTAGTGCTATTTTATACACAGACTAGTTCCTGGGGTTAAGGGCAAGATGTTATATTGTGCTGGAATATGGTAGTGCTGTTCTGTGTGCAAGCTAGCTGTTCTAAGCTTGATTCTTCACAATGCCACACCATTTAACAAGTTTCAAACCTAATTCTAACTTTAAAGGAAATGTTGCTGTCTAGGTGTTTGCTGCTATACAGGGCACTGCTAACTACTGCTGCCACGTAGGGAGCTCCACGCAAGAGTGACTAATTTATAGCAGGACAAAGCTTGAAAACTGACTTCTATGCCCTCTTGCCAATAAACAACCACACTTTGAGCTCCCTGAAGTGTTTCCCAACTCACAGAGATCAGAAAAACACCTTTTATCACAAGATGGATGATCCTGGAATATCTTAATGTAAAAGCATACCAAAAGCATCTCTCAAGTACAGATTAAACAAACAACTACCAAATGAATAAGTCCCCAGGTAATTTGCCCTTCAAGGCAATTTGGAGGCAAACAGCACTAGAAAAGTCAACAAACAGAGAAATTACTAGTTTTATCACAAAATTAAATAAATGCTTTAAAATGCTCAAAAACAATAATAATTACCATATAAACCAGCAGTAAATAAAAACATATATATTCTGTTAGCTTGGATGGCTTTTGATGCAGTTGAAACACTGGAAAAATTTAGAGTTCTTATAATGTTTTTTTTTTACCAAGGAGCTGCTATTTTTTTTATTCATTAGCTTTAACATTTCATAGAAGAACATAAAGGCTGTACAGTTTTTGAGATAATATTTCCAAGAATTTGTGCTGGGCTACAAAAAAAAAAAAAAAGAAAAACATGATTCCTGAGCAACAACAAAAAAGTCACATACATATGACATTCTTTTGATGAGAAGATCATTTACTGAATATGAAACCTTTATTTTATTTCTTTTGCTTAAAACATTGTGTACCGATCATTATTTCTTGGCAGAATATTGTTAATGTCCTACATCAAGGGGTTTAGTATGTTAGGGAGCTTTGATGTGTTACAAATTAGCCACTTCAATCACCACCTGCTAGAATGCAATAACATTATTTAAAAAAATCATACTGTATTTTTTTGTGTGGTCATTTATTGCATTTAACATATTTCATTAATTGTGAGCAACCAGAATATGCTGCATCAGGTTGAAGTAAACTCAAATAAGCACCATACAAGTGAAACTAGAAGAATTTTGTCAAGTGAAAGTCTAATACAACATAGATGTAGGTGTTGTCTTTTTTTCCGTTTATATAAAACTAAACCTGAATGAATTAGAATTTGTCTGACCACAGTGAAAAGTGAGACTGTCCTTCACTGAAGATGTAGATCACCGAATTCTGCAATTTTCATTCCAGAATATACTTAGCCCCATGTATCAGTTAGATAACTTACTTGTGTAGGGTCTACATCTGTGACTGTTTTACTGCAGGAAATGTGGCTTCACTGAGTGTATTTCCAGTGACGTGATTCGGCACTTTGTATATACTGCAGCCATACCATCTTTAACTCATTCAAATTTAGTTAATTTACTTCATTTTAAGGGTCGCTCCCATTCAACTTCTGTCAACAACATATACTGTAAAAACTACTGTTGTTAGTCATGTGTTATGCTCCCTAGTAAATAAACACCATGCAGGAAATTGATCAACTGAGAGTGCAATAGTTTGTCTTAGACATTTGTGTATTGCTTCATTTAAGAAGCAATGCATTATAACTTATCTCTGATGGTAATTCTCCATAACAATTCAAGCCTTCACTTGCTTTGCACTTAGTTACAGTATCTTTAGTATCTCAGAAAGAATGTTATATTGCATGAGATGAGCATTAAGCAGGAATGCCTACCATTGAAAGAATCATCATCTGTGGACCGAGGAGCTACAGATTGCTAGTACATCCCATGATCAGATCTCCTTTAGCCAGCTTGATATGAATAACTGCCCAGTAAATGGCTGCAGTAAGGACTCTAGCTTGGCTTGGTCTTTCTTGCAGTTTTTATGGAATGATTTGTCTGTGTGACCTTTTACCCTTTAATTACCCTGCCCCACGGTGACCTGTGCCTCACTTTTCAAGCCATGAATGACCCAGTCCTGTTTGACCTGTTATTTCTTCACAAAACCAGTGGCTCCACAAACACCATTACTAGAGTACTAACGCTACACCAACAAATAAACAATACTCACTGCAGAAATGGGTTCCTAACTCAACATATCCCAGCTCACTGAATAAGTTACCACTACAGTTAACCAAATGTACTACTTAGTCTACCTCTAAGGCTAGTCTTGATGTCAGGATGGGTAGACATTAATTAATAACCCTACAGTTAACCAAAGTACTACTTAGTCTACCTCTAAGGCTAGTCTTGATGTCTGCATGGGTAGACACTAATTAGCAAGTTACCACTACAGTTAACCAAAGTACTACTTAGTCTACCTTTAAGGCTAGTATTGATGCCTGGATGGGTAGACACTAATTAACACCGGGATTATCAGGTATGGCCCTGCTCAGCTTGAAAGGTGAGTACTGTTTAAGACTTGTAAAGAGTGGCAAGAACTTTTAAACATGTTTACTTAAAGATGTGTATGGTTAGGTGTCTTATGGTCCCTGTGATTGATTGCCTGGTATTGTTCCTTTGATACTATGTTCCTAATAGCACTCAGAGAAAATGAATGCATACAAGGGCACTTCAATCTAACTGGTATATCAAGTTATATATAATACTTTTAGCAAAGTTGTACCTCAGTTTTATATTGCACTGGTGCTGTTTGGTTAGTATGATTAAATAGTACTGCAAGCTGTAATCCCACAGTTTATATTTTACAGGAGGTATTCAGGGAGGTGTTTATCTGAGTTAAGGTGTGCATGCTATTGTAGACTACATACCCATGTTATAAATAGCATATAATACTCTGTGACTTGTGAAATATAATGAATTATAAAGTGGTGTCTGAGGGCATTGTTTAAAGAATCCCTCAATAAACAAATGTTACACAGGGAAGCAGACAATGCTCAACTAACAGATGTTACATGGTAAAACAGCCAGTGATCACAGGCTGATATTCCTTAGCTGGTTATATCCTTAATTCTGGTGCCTGTTGTTACACTGTTGTTGATACAGGACTGCTCTGTAAGCACACACAGTACTGTGGCAGCACATACATGTTGACAGAGTACAGGGGGAAGAACTCTGCACCAAAATCAAGTACAGAGTCTGCATGCAGAAACATGGAAGCAGGTTGAACTCTATTCCACACAGGGGCTGGCTTTAAGCACTGTATGCATGGGCCATTACTGTTGGCATTAGTATACAGTAAAGAACAATACAGTTCAGAAAGTTACTGATCTTTATCTTTATTTCCCATTATAATTCTATGTTTCTAGTCAGAGTTATTTGGAAAAGTGAGTGATGGATCAGAAACTAACAGAGTTCACATGAAAAGTTTTAGAAAGCTTGACATTCACATTGCAGAGATACAATAACCTCTATCTGAAAGCTAATAAAAACAGTTTCTGATATAAGTTGTTGGTGTAATACTGTATATTTAGTTTAGGAGGCAACTCATACAAATTTGAAGTTAAGGGATGAGATCATTGCTTAAACAAATGAACATGTTTTGGTTTCTGGTTTTACTTTTCAGAATAAAAAATTTAGGAAAACACATAATATTTCAAATAGAGGGCAGATGGCTCAGGTTTACTAGGAAGGACTGGATAGTCATCTAATGATAGTTTACATTTGCAATTCAGTCCCGCAATTCCCAGCCCCAAATTTTCTGAAACAGCTACACTATGAATAAGACTGGGAAGCATACCTCTCAACCTCTTAGAGAAAGAAATCTGGACAAAGCTATAAATAAAAGTGGGACAAAGGCCCCAAAATAGGGACAGTATTTAAATATTGCTCTTACAAACTTAGAAAGTTGATAGAATAACAAGTTTAGCATTAGCATGAATTTTTTTGAAGGATATGAAGCCTTTAACTGAAATGTCTGTCATCATTTTCTAGTTTCAGTCTTTAATGATTTACCACAAATTTGCCAAAAAAATCACAATTTTATGAAAAATGGACCAAAAATATGAGGCCAAAATCTGGACATTCTGCAAAAATCTGTACAGTTGAGAGGTATGCTGGGAAGGGAGAATATACTTTGTATAAGGCAAAACAAGTAACAGTGCTACCTGAGAAATTAATATAGATGTTCATCATTAGATCACTATTACAGTAGCCTAAGTTATATGGGTTATAACCAGTCAGTGATATAACAACCAGTTCTCATTTTTAATTGTTCTGATGAAGTCTATCGACGAAAGCGCTTGACCTGTTTTGTTTTTGTGGATTCACCTTTTGTATGTTGAAGTACTTTATGTGGATTGAATAAACGTGCTTATAACAACCAGCCAGCATCTAATGCTTCAGGATGCTTTCCATGTGCTCTAATAACAAAAAGGCTAATGGACAACAGTATAAAGCCAATGGCTAGCTAGGGTGTCAAACTTTCAGAGTTTTCTTGCCACTGAAGTATGCTCTACTTGTGAGCTTCAATTATTGACAGTTCAGCAGAATTTCACTGAGACTGAAAGTACCCTTATGGGGAATCCCTTCCACTTTTCCATGTTTTTCTGAGAAAAAAATTACTTTTTTCACAGAAATCTATTTTTTATGTCAGAGAAGGTATTTCTAGTGGCTTTCACTAAAACATTCTTTAAGAGCTGGCGCATCTTCAACTGAAGTCTGTTTTCTGTCTTAAAAGCATTTTGTAGTAAAATATTTAATTTCTATACATAAAATTATAGATAGAGACCTGAACTAGTGTTTTTGATAGATGTCACTAAACTTTTTTCAAAACTTTGAAATTCCTGTGAGAAGCTTCATTCACATACATTTCCTATCTCTTCTATCTGATTTTCAGACACTTCTTTCAGCTAACCATGGGGAAGGCTTGAGGCTCTTCAGTTCTTTCGTCCACCATGTGTGTGTGTGTGTGTGTGTGTGTGTGTGTGTGTGTGTGTGTGTGTGTGTGTGTGTGTGTGTGTGTTTTACCACAGGAAGAAGAATATGATTAGAAAGAGAGTATAGTTATCTTTTTCTGAAACTATAGCCAGAAGAAAATGAATGTGTGAGTGGTAACAAACTGAGATTCCAGTATGCCAGAAAAAATATTCTGACTTATTCCAACTGAATTTTCCTCAGACTGCAGTTGACCCTCCTGTTTTACAAGCACTGCAGGATGATTTCTTAACAACCTGTAGGATGTCTATCAGTAAACCACCTGCCCCTAAAATGTATGACAGATTATACGATCATACAAGATTCCCCAGATCCTCAACTATGTATTTTCTAATCTCAGATGTGATCCTGCTGTCACTTCTTTGGCAAAGCCTTCTGCTGCCAAACACCTTTTGAATTCTAACTCCATTCCTTCTGATAAAGATGGGAAAGCCTTTGATAGATTTGGGAAGAAAGTATATTCTTCTAAAACTTTAACATTTGAATTGATAGGCTCATATGTCAAAAGTGCTGTTTGCTTCTTTTGAGAATATGAGAAATTTAACCGATTGCATTCCTTCTTCAGACATTAAAGCATCTATGAATTCTTTAATCACATTTGTTACTCAGAAAACTAAGTACTCTTTGAAATGTTCTTATAGCTCTGCTGATCATTTGTCCAGGGCAGCTGCTACTGACAAGGTTTGCTTGGTTGCATTCGCAAAATTTACCAGAGGATACCAATGCTGAGATATTGAGTTCTCCCCAGCATAGTGTAGTTTTGGGTCACGCTTCTTCACCTGAAGTCTTTAAAACATTTGATGGAAGATGGAAATTAATCCAGGGGGTCACACAGATTTTTCAACCCTCCTTCACCAAGTTTAATT
Source organism: Protopterus annectens (assembly GCF_019279795.1). Classification (NCBI taxonomy): domain Eukaryota; kingdom Metazoa; phylum Chordata; order Ceratodontiformes; family Protopteridae; genus Protopterus; species Protopterus annectens. Next base: position 863,004,178 of record NC_056730.1, read on the forward strand.
GGACATTTTCTTCTAACTAAGGTGGCTTTTATAGGAAACATAGCAAACAGTATTTTAGAAATATGGCAGCCAGGTTAAAAAAACAGGAGTCCTCCACAAACCAAGTACTGCTTAAAAGTTCAGACTGACTATTTGCCCTCCAGATATTTCCTCATTCCCACCCTCACAAAACTCTACAGGTTTTTCCAGACTCTAGCTCTTCACTTCTCTCTATGGTACACAGATAACCTCAGACAAATGGGTTCTGACAATAATTCAGAAAGGTTCCAGTTTCCAGTTGGAGTCCCTTTCTCCTTTTCAGGGAATTCCACCTCAGCCACAAAACCAAACCTGTTTTATCCTGTCCTACAACATATTTGTTCTTTGGAGGTCAGAGATCCATTGCCCCCAGAACAAGTAGGGCATGTTTTTTTTCAAGAATTTTTTCTGGTGCCATAGAAAGAAGGAACTTAGAGAATAATTCTAGACCAAGCTTTCTGTCAAAGCTCCAAAGTTCAAGATTCTTTCCCTGCAGAATGTTACCCCTCATTCTTCATCACAGTTTTATGTTAAGAATAACATGAAAAATGCTTATCATCACATTCCAATTCTCAAAGCTTCCAGATTTTTTTTATAATTTTCTGTGTCTGGCTTGCATTTTTAGTTCTCTGTATTACCCTTCTAGTTATCAACAGTTCAAAGGGTGTTCACAAAATTTAGCTCATTACAGGTTACAAGGCATTTGCATCCTGCCATATTTAGGTCACTGCCTTATATTGGTTGACTCTTTTTTAAAAATAATAAGAAGCTTTGGCCTGGGTAAAAGATTTTTTTTATAAGTTTTGGATTCCAGCTGAATCTGAGAAATCTTCTCTCATTCCTTCTTACAGGATAGTGTTTCTAGAATGCCTTCTGGCCACATCCATTATGAGGGCTTTCTCCCTCTGAACAAAACAGAACATTACAATGAACAGTTTCCAAATTTCCATAACCAATCTTTGACATCAATCAGGGAATGTCTCAGGATTCTGAGATTTATGAACTCTACAAGTTTTATAATTCCTCTAGCCAAACTTCACAGGAGATATATTCAGTGGTTCCTGAAATCAATATGGACCCATCACTAGCACCCAATTTCCTTTCAGATTCCTGTACTGATATTTGTCAAAAAGGAATTAATTTGAAGAGTGAACCAGTTTTCTTTCAACCTAGGTCTTCCATTCTCCCTTCCAGCTTCAATTCAGTATACAACCAGAGATGCCTCAGACATTCTGTAGGCGCGGGGGGTTGTTTCCAAGGAGGTGAAAGCCTAGTGTTCTGTGAGAGAAATATAACAGGTCAAAACATATAAATGTAAAAAAAAAAATGATGGAAGTAATAAATGCTTTCAAATCTCTAAGCCATTTTTGGCCTCCAGGACCTCTTCTAGTAATCACTGACAACAGCACCATGATGTGGCACATAAACAAATAAGGGGAGATCAGATCATATTTCCTTTGCAGACTGCATATGGTAGCCAGGGAATTAACAATTCAGCTCTGTCTTTTATTCCAGGTTTCCTACATTCGATCACAGCAAACTTTGTTGAAAAAAGCTGAGCAGGACCAGAGCAGACCTTCACAAATGAAAACTGAACAGGGGAATATTTAAGGATTTAATCCAGCTGAGAGAGACTCCTCAAGTAGATCTGCCTGCCTCCATTCAGAACAGACAGTTAAACAAATTCTGCATCAGGATTCCTTGCAGAGAGACATGGAAGAAAAAAGTCTACTCACTTCCATGGCTGGGGATGCTCCTGTATGCCTTTTCAGTCTTTCCACTGATATCCAGGGTCATTCTAAAGATTCAGAAGTGCCCCCCCCAAAAACACAAAATAAATAAATAAAAAAAAAAAAAACAATTGTGGAGCCCCTTTTTGGCCCAGGCAACCATGGTTCTCCATTCTTTTGGAAAATGGCCAAGGTTAATTTCCACAGGCTTCCTCACAGAATGGATTTGCTCATACATGTCAAGGGTTGTTAGATACACCTCATCTTGAAACTTCTACAGTTGACTGCCTGGATGATAGAGGTTTAATACCTTTTATTCACATATTGTCTGAAGACAGGCAGCCAGTTTTAAAGGAGGCTATGAAACCTGCAACTAGGAAATCATGTATAGGAAGTGGGAATGACTTTCTAGTTAATGCAAAACTAAGAATCAAGATCCCTTTAAGACTTGGATGTTTCTGGTTCTTCAGTATTTGTGTCTGCTGATATCCTTTGAACTTTCTTATTCTTCTATGCAGATTAATATTTTGGCCATTTCTGCTTATCTGCCCATAGAACCCCCTTTCTATCCAGCCTCAAGTCACACACTTTTTCAAAGCAATGAGTTCTGTAGGAGGCTTCTCTTGGAATCTCAGTTTTGTTTTTGAGAAACTTACACTTGGCCCATTTGAACCATCTCATCTGGATGATTTGAATTTCTTAATATGGGAAACAGTGATACTTATTGCTCTGACCTCTGCAACAAGAGTATCTGAGTTACAAGCTCTTACGGTAAGTCATCCTTATAACATTTTCCATAAGGATAGGGTGAATTTGAGAAAAATCATTCATTCATTTATTCCTAAAGTGGTTTCAGATTTCACCCTCAGTCAAGCTATTTATGTCCATGTCTTTTTTTATAGATCCAAAAAATCAGGGGAAAGCATTTTGCATACTCTGTATTTCCACAGATAACTCAGATACTATCTTGACAGAACTAGAACCTTCAGGAATTCAACCAACTGTTCATTTCCCATGAAGGTAAGAAGACGGGACAGTCAATGCCAATACAGATTATTTCCAAATGGTTGTCATGCTATTGTCTTTTGCTATTCCAGCATAAGATGCCACTCCCAGACAAGGTCAGTTTCCATACTACTAATGCTTTGGCTTCTATTGTGGCTTATTGGAATGGAGTGGACATTAGACATATTCTACTGTTAGCAACTTGGTCCACCATACATACTTTCACAAAACATTACAAACTGGACTGTTTTACAGGCCCAGAGCAGATTTTTCTAGGACTATTTTCCATTGGCTCCTGGATTCTGATCCCCCTTCCTCGTCCTATTCCAACATCTGGTAATCTACCCATGCAATTTTGGCCACTGCAACAGTGTTCTAATGTTGAACACAGAACAGTTGTGTGAATAAACTTACCTTAACTGTAGACTTTCAAACAGATTATTGTTGTAGTAGGAAGACCCTCTGTCCATTCACCTTTTTGTGCCATATTTTTCCCTAGTGTAGATAAACATATTTACTTTTTTCCTAGCATATACCTATACAAAGGGCATTCTTTATTTTGAGACAAGAAAGCTTTGAAGGGTAGGCATTCTAACCATTGACTTATTATGGATTTCCTTGAGGTCTTCAGTGGTTAGGTTACATAAAAGGTGCCCTAAAGCCTTGAATGCACTCTGGTTGCCATATTCATGGCTGGGTATAACTCATACAACTTAGACTACTGAAAACAGTGATCAATTTGACCACCTACTGTTGTTACTTCAACAACTTTATTTTCATCAGAATCAGAATTCTGAGGCACAAAATTCCAACACTTTTATTTTTTCTTAATTTGGAGAGTAATTATACTTACCCTTGAATTACGGTAATGGTAATCCTTGAGGCAAGAACACTATGTCGGCGAGAGTGGGAAGGATGTTAAAAAGAACTTTAATGCCATTCAGAAGTAAAAAGAGATCAAGAATTCTGGTCGAGCCTTTTACTATACATTGGCTTATACGACGTTAACAAAGTATTTCTATAAAGGTAAGCTTGCAAGCTTTGATTGTTCACCCATTGACTTCATCTCAAATTTTCTTGGAACAACTCACATTTTATCATTTGATGGCCTGCAAGTTAAAAAATAGTACCATATGGTTTGTCTCCATGCAATTGAATCACTTATTTGAATCACTATTTATCAAAAATTGAATAAAGAAAATGATTTTAAAAACCTAGAAAACACACACAATAAATCTTTTTTTGCAAGGGACAAGCCTCCATACACTCCATGTGGAAGCTTTACCCCCATCAACTCCAGGAACACACCGCAGAAGAGAAGAGGACAGAAGCCATTGAAAATCACTCTGTTCACAAAGTACATCACATCATGGTGAAACTTACAGTGACATTTATTTTTCAGACTAAATCCTGTGAATCACAAGTGTTTCATCAACCTGCAGGTAAGCCATACCATATCCTATTATCAGTTGAAAGCCTTTATAAAATTTGTTACAGAGTCTAGTATGTAATTATTTATGCTAAGGGTTCAATTAACATGATGTACTAACTTCCAGTAAAAAAGCCTCCATTCAACAAAGATAAAAGCATTCTTAAAATCAGTGAGAATGGCTGTAAGATTTCTATTTGTTCTACATGAGCAAAGGAAAGTAGAATTTCAATATGCTTACTGATCTACTAAAAATGCAACCTTTCTAGGAGGCATGGACTAGGAAAGGTGAAATGAACCCAGTGTTAGTTTTAGGATTCTGGTAGAAATGTTGGTATCAAGTAAAAACTGATAAAATGGAATGGTATTACAAAGGGGTTTTGGGTCTTTATTTTATTTATCTAGCAGTCTGTCAATAATCTGATGCATCCAAAGTTGGATTATGCTATGGGATTTTATACATTAGCGGGTATCAGCATGAAAAAAATGAGAATTGCTTCAAAAAGGTTTCAAAGAAATCAAGTTGTGGGCTGTCAACATTTGCAGCATTGCATTTGGTGAATTGCCTATTAGCTCAGGTAACCCTGTTTATAGTAAAGGACTTAACAATTTTGGAAATCGTTTTTTAAATATCATCCAGTTGTGCCAAAAAAGAAATACTTACGATGTGTACTTGATCAGTCAAATAAAATCAGAAGGCAGACCCAGGGTAAAGTGTTGAGAAAACACTAATATTCCCCTGGGGGGGCTGCTACAGCATTATCTAGCTATTATAACTTGTAACTTATTCCAATGATGCACAGTTGATGCATCTGATGGCACAGAACCCACCCCCAGGTAAAACTAAGGCACTTAAGCTTCCAGTCAGGAAGTGGGTTTACAGCCCTATTGACATTTTCCCATGCCGGGTAAAACTTAAACAAAGGCTTGCTTCATAGGGACAGATTAATGTTCACAAGCACAATTGGTGGTTTGAGTTTCAGAGTTTGACATGCCATTGATTGGCTAAGTCTCAGTGTTACCAGTATAAAAACTGTAAACAAGCAAAATCAGATTTTCTTATTGGGCTCTTGTCTCACCAATCAGGGTCCCAATATCCTCAGATACCCAAGTCTTACATATTCACTTCTCTCCTTTCCCTAAAAGTCTCTTAATATACATGTTCAGATCCCACCTTTGAACTGTTGTATTAATTTCTTGTTAGCTAAATGATCGATCTAGTATCCTGTCAGTCTTGTGGCCCTTCACCTCCTTCTCCTAAACATTTGTTTTGAATCCCTTTCCTAGCTTCATTGTTCATATCCAATGCTGATTTGTCCATGCCACATAAACATAAAACTAACCAATAAAAACAGTGAGAAAGATGTCTTTGAAACCCCAACCACACAAAGTCCACAATGTTTTTTCATTGATAGTTTTGGGGCCCATTTTTGATAAAAAAGCTTTTGGCCAATAGGATGACCGTGGCTTTTTATTTATTTATTTTTTATTTTTAGTAGTTTCAGCTCATCCTTCAGGGACTAGAATGTTCCCACATGGGAACAGACAATGTCTCCCTGGAATAATACAAGCTGCCTTAACAGTAACGGATTGTGAATAAGAGAAAGTTTTAATGAATATTAGTGTTCATGAAATAAAGGCACTCCAGATTATTTAATGTTGAATACCACAACATAAATATCCCTGATAACATAATAACAGACCCACTTGTCTCTGTAAAACAGAATAAACATTAGATCTCCCAGTTGGCCAACTCCCGGATTAATTATTCTGTTTGAGTCAGGAGTGTGGCTGGCCCCTATTTAAGACAGATGCCTAGTTCTGAGCTCCTTTGTGCATGGGTGTCAAAATAAAGTATTGTCTCTGTTCTCCACACCTCTGTAGTGAAATTGACAATAGGAAGACTCAGAAGCAAGAGGGTGATGATCTGTTGTTGGAGAATTTTAAAAAGCATCTCCAGATATGTGCATGTTAATACTTTTTGAGTGCATGACTTGAGTTGGAGGGCATCACTTATTAGCACTACAACAGCAGAAAGAAACATAATTGGTTAAAGGGGGCTGGATATATTAAAGCAAACACTTTCCACCCTACAAAATGCAGTCACTAATCTTGAAGGTGGGTTGAAGGCAATACAACAGTGATCAAAAGATAGAAATGATAAGCTAGATAACTTGGCAAATTGCTCTAAACATATTAATGTGTGCTTAAAAAGGCTTCTCTGAAAAAAATCAATGATAAGGACTTTATTTTATTTGTTTATTTATTTTTATTTTTACATTTGTTTACCGGGTAGTGTCTGACTGGGCTGGATTGCCCATTTTTAGCAGAGACCCAGGGACAAAAGCTCCAGTTATAAAACATTACAATAATAAAATGCAGAAATTACATCAGAATGATAGTATAAGATAGAAAATTACTTAAGAGAATTTAAAATGAAAAAATAAAATAAAAATAAAGTACAGTATTTACATCAGAACTAATAGAAATTAAAATAATACTCAATGCAACAATTACTACTATTCTTACATTAATAGCTTCAATAGAGATATTGAAATCACTAGTGATATGGAAAAAACAGTTGAGAGCAGAAATGGTGAAGATCAGTCCAAGATCAGGCCTAGCTTAGCAAGGCATGTTCATTCAGAGAGTTAGAAGTTAATGAATTCAGAATTTTACATAACTGAGCTTTGAGGTACAATAGCAGGGGAAACGCCAAATCAGTTGTGAAAAATTGCAATGTAAGAGAATAGCAATGTGGCTGAAGAGAGAGAAGTTACCCGGGTTGACTACAAGGGCAAAGCCAGTTACTTTTTAGATATTTCTTTAATTCCATTTTAAAAGAAGAGTAGCAGGGGATGCTTTGTATGTTAGCTGGAAGAGCATTCCAGGACATAGCTATCTTGTTAGAGTAGAGGGAGTCACCATGGTGGTTATGTGATTGTGTTATTGTGAGCAGTGGCCTGTTGGAGGATCTTAGGGGTCTGCAGTGTATCTGTGGCTGGAGAAGGGTTGAGATTGCTGGACAGGCAAGTGGGTTATGAATGACTTTGTGGGCAATAGTGAATGGGTTTAAGGTTAGAAGGTTTGAAAGTTCTAGTCAATTTAGTTGTAGGAGAGTGGAGCAGTGATGGGCTTTATGGGGTTGATTAGTGGTTAACTTGGTGATTTTGTTGTAGCCGGATGCAAGATTTTGGAGGTCTGCCTTGCGTAAGTTGGTGAATGTGAGCAATAGAGAAGTGTGGAGAGAAGTTGTAATCTTGCTGTGGCTAGCCTGTCTTGGGATGTTAGGTAGGATTTGGCCTTATAAAGTACGTCAAGTTTAGAGTTAACTTTTTTGATAGTTAGGGAAATGTAAATATCAAATTTGAGATGATCATCTATTGTGATACCTAGAAGTTTGGCCTGGTTGGTAGGTTCAATTTTGGTACCATTTGAGGAGTGGATTGAGAGGGGTGGATAGTTGGTCTTGTTGGATTTGTTCGTAAAGATGATTAATTTTGCTTTGTTTTGGGTTTAGAAAGAGTTGGTTGTTGGATAGGTAAGTTTCAATTTCTTGGAATGATTTTTGCATTTTTTCTTCTAGTTGTTGTGAGGAAAGGGCAGAGCAGATAAGGGATGTATCATCTGCTTATTGTATGATCGAGGCTAGCTGGGTTGCTGTATTGAGGTTATTAGTAAATGTTATGAAGAGGAGGGGGCCAGGTATGGAACCTTGATGTACACCTGTGGATACTGGCAGTAGTGGGTAGAGTTTGTTCTCTCTTTTAGTAGCCTGCTGATGGTTTGATAGGTAACTGAGAAACCATGTTTGGGATGCTGGACTGAAATTGTAAGTAGCGAGTTTATTTAGTAGTAGTTGGTGGGAGATGGTGTCAAAGGCTTTTGACATGTCCAGGAAGATTGCAGAGACTAGTTGTCCATAGTTCTTTAGGTGGTGTATGGCATTGGTGAAAGATAACAAGGCTGTGTTTGTGCTATACAGGGATCTAAAACCATGCTGAATATCAAAGAGGACGTTGTTAGAGGTAAGGTGGTTGAGGAGTTGTAGATGAATACATTTTTCTAGGATTTTGGCTATGGGTGGGAGGATAGATATGAGGCAGTAGTTGGAGATGTCTCTAGGGGGGCCTCCTTTGTGGAGAGGAATAATGTGAGTGACTTTCTAGAGGATGGGAGCATATTGTTCAGAGATTGAGCAGTTGATTAGTATAGAGACTGGGTAGGCTACAGATGGGGCAGTAATTTTTAGGAATTTATTTGGCAGTTGATTGGCTTGCGGTCCTTTTTTGCTTTAGTAATTAAAATCCCAGAATGTCTGAATGCAGCAATTGAGAGAACACATGGAGTTGGATCCCCTCATTCAAAACAGGCCAATGCAAGACATGTACTGATTGTACTACAATCAGCACACACCAAGGAATGGCCGGTGCAGCTCGGGTGAGAATTATATGGCATCAAGTGTGGTAAGACTGTGTTATTCTTTGTCATAGACTATTCCTAAACCATCTAGAAGCTATGCATAGAACTAAATCAATACAGAGTAGTCTTAAGTGACTTGGGATATAGGGTTATACTTTTATTCCTAACCAACATATGGCCTTGGTGGAGAGTATTAAAGACTTGAAATTATTTGTTAGAAAACTCAATCTAAAATTATTATTAGGTAACTCTGAACACACTAGTTCTGCTTACCATATCCCTAGTGATTATAATCCCCCTTTACACCCAGCTCTTCAGCTATTCGAAGCCATTATGGAGTTAGATTTTAGAAATTTAGCTAACAAGGATAATAACTTATTTTTGAATAAAATTAGTAGATCATCTAATATCACTCCAGATGAAAAGGCTTTTCTTAAACTGTTTAAGAATTTAAACGTGAGGGCGATTAAACCTGATAAGGGAGGGGGGCTTACTCTGTTTGACTACTATGATTATACTAACAGGGTCTCTATTATGCTAGATAAAGATGCTTATCAAAACGTGAGTGTCAATGAAGTTAATATAGCGTATAATCAGATTAAAAGCTATTTCAGTGACCTTTTTATTGAAGGCTATATTGACATAGACATGTATAACTATATAAAAATTGAATGGCCAAAAATACCTGTTTTCTTCGCTACGCCTAAAATACATAAAAATTTGTTAAATCCCCCTTTTAGACCACTAATTGATGGAAGGAATTCCATCACATATGCGAGCGCAAAATTAGTTGACAATATTTTAAAAAAATATTTGGTGAAAGAAACACAAATTTGTAAAGATTCGTGGGCCTTTTTAAGTAAAATAAATGGACTCGAATATAATGAAGAATATAATTTCCTTACAATAGATGTGGTAGATTTATATACTTCAATCCCACATGATGTAGGACTGGAATGGGTAAACATTTATTTAGTTAAGAAAGGAGCTTCTAGTAGCGAAGTATATCTAGTAACATCTTTACTAGACATAATCTTAACTAACAACTACGTTTTCTTCAATAATGAGCTATACTTGCAGAAATGTGGAGTGGCTATGGGGTCTCCAATAGGCGCTAGCTTTGCAAACACAGTAATGGCATATTGGGAGGGCAGTTTCCTTTTGAATACGGAACAATTTACATCTAATATAAAATATTATGCACGGTTCCTGGATGACATTTTCATTTGTCTCCATGGTAACAGAGATATAGGGATTGAATTGGTAAATTATTTGAATAGCACTACTAGTTTTCTTAAATTTACGTTTGACTTTCAGGATATTAATATCAATTACTTAGACATTACTCTGGTCAAAGATAAGGAAAATAGACAACTTTATGCTAAGATGCACAGGAAAGATACATATTGCAACTCTTTCTTGCACTATACAAGCTTACACCTTTATTCACAGAAAAAAGCGATTGTAAAAGGTCAGGCAATCAGAGCAGCTCGTATGGTCACACGAGATGATGATTTCATCCATGAATGTAAATTACTTGAAGAAATGTTCACTCATAGAGGATACCCTAAGACATTTCTCAAAAATATAGTTGATGAAGTGAGTATAAAGAGAGAGAACGGTGTCATTCTACCCCTCTTGAGGGAGAGGAGTCCTGGTAGTAGCTTAGAAGGAACAACAACCATACAACCATTTAGGGGCATGAATTCTAGTATAGTTGCTAGTCTGGTGGAGATTAATGAGAGTAATCTGAATAAAGAAGATACAACTACCAGTATAAAAGACCCAAGTACTAGATATATCATGACTTTTAGCCTAGAAAGTAACACTATAAGAAATATCTTTTACAAAAATTGGACTACACTTTTATATGATAGAAAATGTTCTACAATTTTTTGTACATTCCCTGAAGTAACCTTTAGGAGAGGTAAAAACCTTAAATCCTTATTAGAAAGTAGACCTACAATAGATAAAGAGAAGGAAAAGGGGACTTTTGGTTGTGGAAGCTGCAATTATTGTAAACATATTAAGACAGGCAGCAAGCACACAATAAACAATAGGGCATATGTACTTAACCACAAATTGAATTGTAACTCTAAATTGGTGGTGTATGGAGCATTGTGTTCAAATTGTACAAGTTTTTACATAGGGAAGACGGAAAGGAGGTTTCGAGATAGAATCTATGAACACATCAATGCTATCTCTAAAATGAAAACTGAAAACGCTTTAGCTAAACACATTTCATCCTTTCCAAGTCATACCTTTAAATTTGTAGGACTAGATCAAGTGCAACCTGATAGTAGAAGAGGCCCTTTTAATCTACTTTTAGAAGAGTGTGAATTATCCTGGCAATTTAGAACCAATGCTTTCATAGAGCCAGGATTAAATGAAACATGTAATATTTCATGTCTCTTAAAGCTTAGAAGTTTAAATAGATGAAAGTGGATAATTGTGTTTTTTCGAAATAACTTTTCATGTAAATAGTTTATGGTTACTTATATATGATAATTTGTTCTAGGTTTTAGTTTTTGTTTTTATAAATTAGAGATATATATATATTTTTATAAATTTGAGATATATATTTTTGGTAATGGGAATATATATATAAACTATTTTTAAAATGAAGCTGTGGGTCAGGACTATATAATCAGAGTGTATACTTATGTATCCCTTTAATGCAGTAATTATTAACTAATTAAGCTGGTAAGCTAATTGGTTGGAAGGGGATGAATTTGTATAAAAGGTAAATGACAGTGATATGTTTTTTATCTGAAGAAGTCACTCTACTTTGAATGACGAAAAGCGCTTAATAAAATTTGGCTGAGTTGAGTTTTCGTTGGCTGGAGTTCTGTTGGATTTTCTTTGGTTTTGTTTGTCAAGATTTTTTCCTAGTATATAGGGCACTTCTGTTATTCCTTGCACTGCTGGTGGTTGACAATGGAGACAGAAAGATTAACCTCTACACAAAGAGCATAACATGCATTCCATACAGAGACAACAGGGATATCTTGACAAGAACAGTTGTAAAAATGAAGGAAGGTGGTCAGATAAGGAAATGAAGTAGAAAATGTTAAAGAAATTGCAGTGCTCTTCACCTAATATTAAGTCCACTGCTCCACCCAAAATGTATTTGTATCTATCTATCTATCTATCTATCTATCTATCTATCTATCTATCTATCTGTCTGTCTGTCTATCTACCTATCTATCTTTGTTTACCAGGAACGTCTGACTGGGTAATACCGATTTTTAGTTGAAGCCCAGGGAGAAAAGCTCAATTTGTTTCCACTGCATTATACTTAGTTCATGTTAAACACATAGCAGTTACATTTCTAGTTACATTTATACACAAACAATAGTTACATTTACACATTCTAAGATTTTACAGAAGTCGAAGTTACTAAAGAGAAAGCCCACATGTAACTTTGTGGATTCTATAGGCAGCAGTTATTTATAGAAATTATTTTGTCATTTCAGTGAGAGGTTGAGAGTATTCTGTGTAAGGAGTGTATTTGGAGACTATCATATAGTGAGCACAAAGTCTTAACCTGGTGATGAATATGTGCAAGACCAGGACTGGTTAAGATGTTGTTTAAGGAGAGATTTAAAACTATTGAGTTTGTCAGAGAGTTTTATTTGTGTGGGGACACTATTCCAGAGTTTAGCAATGTATCGGAAGTAGAGAGAGTCTCCTGCAACATTATTTGTGAGTAGTAAGAATTTGCTACTAGAATGGAGGTCCCTTGCTGGACAGTAGGGTAGTAATACATTTTGTAGTGCATGGCATTTTTCTGGATGATGAATGGGTTTGTGTGTTGTAGTTAGTTGTGAAAATGTTAGGTAGTTATGCAGTTCAAGCCAGTTTAATTGCTTTAATCTATGAGAATGGTGGGTCCTATGATGGAGATTAGAGGTAAATTTCTCTATTTTATTGTAGTAGGAGGCAAGTTTAAGTTTGACAGTGTGGTGCAAAGCTACTCAAAGCAGTATAATAGTAGAAAAATGGTAAACAGAATAATAAGCTAATTAATATTGAACTGATAAAAAGGTTAATACAGTTAAAGGATACTATATAAGGGGTAGATGTGGACAGACACATTTATTCTGAAGAATATTGTATAAGGGATGGATATGTCTGGATGGATTTATCCTGAAGAAGTCCTAGAATATACTATGGGAAAAAAAGCACTTAATGTGATTAAAGTTATTTGGTTTTAACGCTTGTGCAATTTTTCTACTATTATATTGCTTTGAGCAGCTTTGCACCACACTGTCACCTTCTTTATCATTTATTAGTAGTAGTTGGTGTCTTTGGTCCATTATTTTTGTGTATTGTGTAAGTTTGTTATGATAGGAGTAGCGTATAAGAGTTAACAGCAAGAGGGTAGTGGCTGGAGTTTTTCTTGCAGTATCTATAAGGAATCCATTGATCCTATAAAGCGATCCTAGTTTCTGGTGTGTGGATTTAATGGTGTGCAATATATGCTAGCCATACTTGAGACTGTCATCCATTACAATGCCTAGAAACTTACTGTGAGTTACAATTTCCATGACAGTATTATTTGTTGACTTTATAGTAAAATATTGCTTTTGACTTTAACAACTTTTTGAGGTAAAAAGCATTAACTTAGTTTTCTTGATTCTTTGAGCCAGGATACTACAGAGGAGAAAGGTTTTTGGGTAATGTTTTCAGCTTATTGATTGTTGAGGCTGTACATACTAATGTTGAGTCATCTGCATACTGAACTACACTAGCACGGTGAGTGGAGGTGTGGAGGTTATTAATAAATATATTAAATGTGAGAGGACCCAGGATAGAGCCCTGATGGAAACCTGGGCTAACTGGTTGAAAGTATGAGTAAGTTTGTTGCCATTTAATGGCTTATTGCCTTCCAGATAGGTAACAAAATAACCATGACAAGGAGTTTAGTGAAAACCCTAGTTAAGAGAGTTGAATGAGTAGTTACTGGTGTGAGAAAGTACCAAATGCCTTTGACAAGTTTAAGAACATGGTGAACACAAGCAGACCATTGTTTCTATGTTGGTTTATTATACTGGCAAAATGTAGTAGAGCAGTAGTGGTGTTGTGCTGGCGCCTAAAGCCATGTTGTGTTTCTGAGAGCAGGTTATTTGAGGTTAGATATTGCATCAGCTGCATATGGATGCATTTCTCTAATATTTTGGAGAGGGGGAAAAGAACTGCTATTGGTCTGTAGTTATTAAACTCTGTAGATGTGCTGCCTTTGTACAGTGGTATGATGTAGGATTTTTTTTCACAATGATGGGATGTATCTTTCTGCTATGGAACTATTAAGTAGTATGGACACAGGGAAGGCTGTGACTTCTACTGCCATTTCTGGTAGTCTGACAGTAGTTGATCTATAGCTACAGAGGTAGTTTTTAGTTTAAGGAACAACTTCATTATGAGTGAGGTAGGTACTGGACTAAACTTGGAGAGCTGTGGGTGGTTTTGATTGGATAGGGTTGGGGGGCAGATGTATTAGTATCTAAGAGAGAAATAATATTGATTGCATAAAGTAAGAATTAAACTGTGCGAGGACAGAATCTGTTGAATTGTCTGTTTTTGGAGAAGGAGTGGTGGTCTTGCCAGGGTAGAATAGTTTATTTAGTGATTAGCAAAAAAGTTTTGGGTTGTTTTGATGTTTGTCTTATGGGTTGGCATAGTATACTTGTTTCTCCTGTTTGACATGGAGTTTTGCAAGGTTTCTAAGGTGTCTAAATTGCTGTAAGACATTTTGAGTTCTGTTTTAATACCAGTTTTTCCAGGCTTTATCCCTTTTTGTCATGAGTTTTTTTTTTTTTGTTTGTTTCTTTTCTCAGCCATAGTGCAGGGTTGGACTTTACTCTTTTATTATGTACTGGTGCTAGATTATTTAAAGTGTGTAAAAATATGTTATTAAAGTGTTCTACAGCAGTAGCTAGTAGCATTGTTCTAAGTACATTCCAGTTATATTGTTTTAGTGTTTCACTGAAAATATCTTTGCTGAAATTGATTGTATTTTGTATTCAATTACAGAGCCCTGCATATACAAAATTGCATAAGAAAAACTTTTCAAAAAAAATAGAGATGCTTTTCAGAGCCAAAAACTTTCTCATCAATGCAACTACAACTACATTTGTCACTATTTACCTGTGTCACACTCTTTTTTATGGCATTCCCATCCTTACTAACCTCCAGGCTTCACAAAAATTAAAACTTGAACAATGCTATGACAAAGTTGCAGCAAATACCCCTTTCAGAGATCACCACTGTATAGCACTAAAAAGCCTAAACTGATTAGAACTATATCATTAACTAACATATACACAGCTTCTTACCACTTTTAAAATTATTCAACATCCATCTGCCTGTCCAGCACTAAAAACATTCTACACAACTACGTTCCCAGTCAGTGATTGTGATCCCATGACCAAAAACCTCTGTCTGTCTACAAATCTATCAAATCTGCTGGGCATTGTCTGTACTCATAGAAAGTTGCTATGGCCTAGAATTCCTTACCTGTATCCATCAGGTAAATATCCTCCCTCCTATCTTTCAAAACCACTCTGAAAGACTTAAAGTTTAAAATCTATCTCTGTTCTTGCTCAAAACCAGGATAAACTATATTCCTAAATGTAAACAAGTACCTTTTCATTCCGTATACCTTCTTATTCCCCCTTCTTCACTTACTTCTATCACATTCTCTTTCCTGACTTTCTGTCTAAATATACCATAAGCCTGTTTTATCCTGACTTCATATTGCAGTTCCTGTATGTATTAGACTAACTTACCTTTAATTTCTCTCCAAACTGTCTAAAACTTTTCCAAAGCTTAAATGATTGTCATATAATGTGTATCAGATCTTAACCAATTTTTTTACATTATGTGTAATTTGTTCTAACTATTTAAATGGCAGATGTTTTTGTTTTATTTCTGAAGATTGTAAAATTATTGTTCTTAAAATGTTTTGCAGTAATTTGGAACTTTTCTCCCAGGCCTCCACTGAAAATAGGCTTCTACCCAGTCAGACATTCTCGGTAATCAAATGTCAATAAAAATAAATAAATGAAGATAATATGTTTATCTAGGTTATGGTGCGCTCTAATGGCATATGTGGGTGTGTGGTCACTTATACTATCTGAGAGGCAGCCTATTTTTGTCTGGTTTGTTTTTAAGGATCCAGTCTAATGTTCAGTGCCTCCCTGAAGTTTTATTGTTTCTAGTGGGTGTGATTATTAATAGTTTGAAGTTGTATAAATTTATGGATTCATTGGGAGTAGTGGAATTTATAAGTTGCCAGTCTATATTTAAGTCTCCAAGTATTATAGTTTCATGATTAATTTGTTTGGATAGCCAATACAGGATATTTTCACCAGTATTGGTTTTATTCCCTGGTGGTATATAAATTGTTGTGAAACATAGTTTCTTGTCATTCATTTTATGAGTGTTATTAGAAGTTTGGCATTGTTAAATTTGGGTATTTCCTGTGGGAGTAAGGTGATGGTTGGGGAATTTTTATAGATGATTGATATACCACCTGCACACTTATTTTGTCTGTCATGCCTAAGTATATTATATCCTTAGGAGGCAATCTTATTATCCTTTATTTTTTACCAGGTTTCCATAACTATGACTTCATCAGGAGTACATGTGGCAAGGCAGGCAGGTATGGCATGGATTTTATTGCACATACTTATGTTCATATTTAGTAAGGTGAGTTTGGGTTCTTTTTTTTGAGGGGTTTTAGAGGACTGCTTTATTTTGGGGGTGGAAGTGATAGTTTTATGAACAGTGGAACCTGGGTTGGGGTGAATATCTCCACTATTTTTTTAATTGATATTTTACAGAGTGAGTGTGGACAATTATATTTTGGTCTTGGTTTGGTATTTGATTGTAAAATTTGAAGCTTAGTTTTAAAATATTTATAAATAAATCATATGTGGTTTGTTTGTAGAGGTATGGTACTATGGAGAAAGACAGGCTGTGTAGATGTTGATATTCTTTGTGAGGCTTGGTTGAAGTCCTAAGTATTTGAATGAGATGAATTTGATAATTGGCAATGAAGGCTTGTAGAGTTAGGAGGAATAGTAAAATAATGTGAGCTAGGGGCATCTTATTTAACTTAGGTTTTATCTTTGCTGCAAACTAAGATCATAAAATGTTAGGAGGATACTAGGTTGGCTGTAGAGATGTAATATGATAGTTATAGGGGGCAAGGGGTAGAGCAGTTTGAGAGAGAATCCTGATTGGTAAACTTGAATGGGTATTACTATTGGAAGTAATTATATTGATTGTTATCTTCTGGAATGATGGCATTGGTTTGAGGGCATGTGGGTGGCTCGATAGAAGCATGAATGCAGAGTAAGAAACTGTGGGTGGGAATTGGGGGTAGGGTAGGGTGTGGAGTGAACCCCAGCAGATCAGTAAAATACAGGGAACATATCCTTATGATATTAGCAAGCAACCACTTGTAGCAACTGGCACACCTCATACTCCAAGGACTAAAGCCAATAATGCCCCCGGAAGCAGTGTACACAGCAAATGTCACCCAAGGGAAGGATTCTAGCATCCTCATCTCCACTACAAAATGGAATGTGCTAGCTTCAGAAGTCAAGTCTATTACCAGTGGCAATATCCAGCATGTACATAGCCCAAGCATGAAAAATAGAAATAGAAAGAAATTCCTGGACTTCAAGGCATCATCACAGAACAAAGCATCTCCTAAAAGAAATCTTGGTCAGACATCTTTTCCAGATCTTCTGATTCACTGAACGATCACTGCTGGTCTGTAGAGGGCCTCACCAGGCTAGACAGAAGTAAGGGTAAAGGCTGAAACTTCTATGGTGGCCTAGCATTAACCACAAAATGAACCAAAGTAGGTGCAAGCAAATTGAACTGAAAGATAATTGTATTCAGCCATTTATCTAGCTGGACAGATAGAAGTGCCTAATCCACATATACTTAAAAAGTATCGGGTATTGATTATGATTACTGTCTTGCTCAACAACTGAAATAGTATATTGTACATTCCTAAGTGATGTAGGTCAACATGTACCTTTCCTTTCAATCATATCCACGTACAGGACATGTCAGCTGAGCTGGAATATAGGTGAGACCATCATATCAGTATCTACTCCTTTTTGTCAACTAGATATATGCAAATACTATAAGGGGGACATGCTAGCTCCACATCTTTCTCTTTATCTCTCTCTGTCTCTTACTATAAGAACTTGGTATACATATATTTGCTAGTTTTCATTATATCTTTATTTTCCACCCTCAATAATTGATTTTGGTGATGAGCTTTATCTATATTGTGACTGCAACCTAGAAATGTGTCTTTCCAGTTATTGTGGAAGGTGGGAAGTCTATAAAATATGGTTTGTGCTTGTGTATCTTTTTTTCTTATAGGTATCTTAGGCATGCCCACCACACAGCAAAGGAGGTGCATGTCTACAAAGGATGAATGTGATGTCAACTTACAATGATTTTTTCATTATAGGAATGTTATAGGTTCATAGGTCCATAGGTTCATACTAGGCTATCTGCCCAAGGGCATTTACAAGCCTAGCCCATCGTTTTGTGGCTTACGCCACCCCTTTAGTATGGGGAACTATACCCATTATTTTGCTGTGCCTCTGTCGAGCAGTGACACTGAGGTTATCCCTGGGGTATATCTGTGATCTCCCATCCATTGGTCAAGATTTCTCTTGAACAAGGCCAGCGAGGTGCTCTGCCTCACATGTACCGGGATTTTGTTCCACAGCATAGGGAGTCTTTGGGTGATGAATCTATCCCTCCAGCACGTCCTATTAATAGCCGTGTCAAGGTTTAAGTCTCCCGCCCTTGTGGCTCTGATGGAGCTAGATTTTTTGAGGTGAAGCATATTCATCAAATCTGGGTTTGACATGGCCTTGTATGTTAGGCAAAGGTCACCTCTGAGCAAGCGGTGGCGACTGAATAGAGCTGGAGTTCTTTCAGTCGGGCAGCATAGGACAGATTTTTGAGACCCTTTATCCTTTTGGTGAGGAACTTTTGTGGCCTCTCCAGCTGCTGCAAGTGTCGGGTCAGATACATTCCAAATGGGGCATTGTACTCAATCATTGGTCTGATGAGTGATGAGTAAAGGGAGACTATGACCTCCCTTGATCTAGATGAGAATCCCTTCATGATAAGGTGGGCAATGTAGAAGGTCTTCCTAACTACTTTAGCTACATGGGTGTCGAATGACAGACTACTATCAACCTGGGTCCCCAGGTCCCCGATAACTTCTTCTGTGCTCAGTGGATTGCCACCTATTTGGTAGCTAGGGGTAACCTTGTTTTTCCCGAAGGGTATGACTATGCATTTTGGCATTTAACTTTAGGCCGTGGCTCTGGCACCAGTTATCCGTTTCTGTGAGACCCTTCTGAAGGATATCTGTATCAGATGTGTTTTCTACTATGGCCCAGTTTGCAGTCATCTGCAAACTTTGTCAGCCATAACCCTCCTGTGTTTGCTTGTACTTCGGAAAAGTAGATGCCAAACAAGAGTGGGCCCAGGACTGAGCCCTGTGGGACACCACTTGTGACAGGCTTTGAGTCTGACATGGCGCCAGCAACTCTGACCCTGTGGGTTCTGTCACTCAGCCAGTTTGCAACCCATCTTGTGATGTATGGGTTGACATTTAAGCTGATGAGTTTTTCAATGATACCCGAGTGGGGTATTGTATCGAAGGCCTTAGCCAGATCGAGGTAGGCTGTATGGACTGCCTTTCCCTCATCAATGGCTTTGGTGACTGTTTCGAAAAAGTCAACCAAGTTTAAAAGGCATGATCTGCCTTTGACAAAGCCAAACTGGGTTGGATCCAAAGTCTGCAAATTTCCTATGCCTTTATTTATGAGGTCCATTATGATCCTCTCCATGGCTTTGCAGATAAGGCTTGTCAAGCTAATGGGCCGGTAATTTCCAGGGTCGGTGGAGGCACCGGCTTTGTGAAGTGGTACCACAGTTGCAGTGCGCCACTCCCTGGGTACGTATCCAGAGGTAAGACTTTGATTAAACAGCTGTCCTAGCTGTGGGTTTAATTCCTCATTGAGTTCATGGAGCACACAACCGGGGACACCATCAGGTCCCATGGATGCTGTGTTTTTAGCTTTGGAGAGAGCAGTTCTCACTTGGGCTGGAGATGTTTGGGGGCTGCAATCGTTTGGTATAGATATCTCTCCTTTTGGGGAGGGGAGAAGTTTGCACTGAACCTGTCAGCCAGTATGTTGGCAATGTCTGTAGGATCAGTAATCTTCACATCATTTTGAACTAGCTCTGAGCATATCTGGGAGTTTCCTCCCAGGTTTCTAACATAGCTAAAGAAGGCCTTATGATTGTCTTTTGAGTCTTTAGCTATTTTCTCTCGAAATTTGCTTTGGATGATTTTATGGGAGCTCTTAGTTTTTTACTTATAGTGATCAAGGGTGTCTTACCTTTTAAGGATTTTGCTCTATCTTGTAGTAGCTTCCTCCTTTTGTTGTAGAGTTTGTTTATGGCTGGGGTCCACCAGACTGGACGCTTGCCTTTGGTACAAAGAGTCTTTGTTTTGCTTGGGATTGCCTTATCCATGCAGTCCTGCAGGTGCTGGTAGAAGGCATTTGTAAGTGATTCAGCGGCTTGAGTACTGTTTTCCGCTGGCTCGGGGGCCTTAAAGGAGACCACACTAGTCTTTAGAAGTGTGAAGTCGGCTTTTGAGAAGTTCTTTACTGTGGTCTTTTATTTCAGGTGGGGGTGGGATGAGGACCTCCAGCGAGATTAGTTTGTGGTCTGATCTCACCAGTGAGGGGTACACCTCCGGTGTTGAACATTGTGCTCCCATGTTCGTGATGATGAGATCAAGTATGTTATCTCCTCTTGTGGGGATGGTGACTAGTTGTTCCATGGCATTTGAGTTTATGAATTCCAGGAACTTTTGGGCTAGGGTGTTTGGGCTTGAGTAGTGTTCCCAGTCTATATTAGGGTAATTGAAGTCACCTAGTATGATGGTGTTTGGTGATACATTTATCCCTCTAGTGTTTTCAGGAAGGCCATGTGAGGTTCCTGAGTTTGTGAGGGTGGCCTGTAACATGCTACAATTTGCAGAGCAGTCTTGCCTATGGTTAATTGCACCTGGATGGTCTCCGATGCATCGTGTGTTGCCACCAGTCTTGAGGTGTGGGTGTCCTTGATGAATATGGATACCCCCTCCTTTCTTGGTATTGTCCGGATTTTGGGGCGGAGCATGATATGAGGTAAAACCTGATAGCGCTGGGGTGCTCTCAGGAGCCTTGAACCAGGTTTCTGTCACAGCACAGACATCGATGTTCTCCATACTGAGAAGGGCCTCGAGTGCGTGCATTTTGAGATTTAGACTTCTGGCATTGAGCAGCATTACCCTTAGTTTTTTCCTTTTTGTGTTCTAGGGTGGTAGGTTTAGAATTTGAGCCTTGCCTAAAAAAGGCACTATGGGGTGGCAAGAGCCTTTGCCAATATCCAGAATCCCAGGGGTGACAGGTGCAAGCCGTCCCTCAGCGTGGCTTGTCCAGCATGTCATCCCAGGCAGACAGACACTGGATCCCCTTTGAATGACACCAGTGTTTAAGCCAATTGTTAAAGCTGATCATCTTATCTCTGTATTGTGGCATCATTCTTGGTGAAGGTAGGATATTGCTCAAGGTCAGGGTCATACCTGCCTGGGCTACATAATCAGAGAGCTCCTCAATGTCTCTTTTCATGTAGTCCAAGGAGGTACGTCTCAGGTCATTTACACCAGCGTGGACAATGACTGAGTCATATTTGTACCTGCTGTTGAGAGACCTGAGTGCTTGCGTTATGTGGCGGACTCTAGCGCCCGACAGGCAGCTTATGTATGTTGTGCTTACATTTTGCTCTAAATGGTAAGACCAATGGAAGTAGTTAGGGTGGTATCTAAATCTATGGGCACTCGGATAATGCATGTTCAAAATAACTGTAATTTAGGCATCCAAAGTCTTGAAGATCAGCACTAGAATCTTCTAATTTGGGACTTGTGTGAGCACTAAAGGGAAGTCCATCTGCTTCCTAGCCCAGATGGAGCCTCAGGCAGAATTGGAGTAGTTGCTCACTTCCAAGAAAAGGGACCAAAGAGTGATGGGTTCATTGATTCAAGTGGCATCAAGGAATATCATGCACTTTCTTTCCTAAAATGCGAGTTAAGCATGTATCCACCCTATTAGTAAAGCTAGGGTGCCACAGAGGGTTAAGAGAAACAAGACTTCCTTGTTTAAAGGTGAAGGATAGAAACACTCTTTGCACAAATTAATATAGACTTGTCTATGCAGATTATTAATCTGGAGGGAGAAAGAAAGGGATTGCCCTATTATTCTACAATACTCTATCAGTGAGTATCTCTAGAGTCAACAGCAGTGGTATAGGAAGATGACTAATATTGGAAGGCCTATTGAATAATGACCATTGGAGATATGTAATATCTCCCACCCTAACCAGGAGGATATACTTTTTTGCAGAATTTTCTTGCCACTTCAGAGGATAAAATATAGAAATCAAGCCAAGCATCCTTATCGGAGACTTTTATTTCATCCTAGAAAAGACCAGAGATAGGTTTCTAACATAGAGGAGCCTCACAGGAAAAGTCAAACTTTACTTGAGTTAAAAACTTCACTAATAAAAGCAACAAAAGGCAGTGATAATCTCCAAAAGCAAGTTTATGTGAGCACTTTCGTTCACATCCAATACATGAACTTCATCAGACAAATGACAGTATCAAAGAATCAACTTAAATAATGACCAAACTATGACATCATACATTAATTCAAGCCTTAAAGGGACAAAAGTGTCAACACTCCATGTTCAGTTACATGCATATAAAAATATTTCACTATCACAAACCCCTATCAAAACAACTATAAACTGATAATAATAAGAAGCAACTTCATCTTTCCAGAGCCTTCAATTTCAAAACACGTTTCAAAGAACATTGTTCATTAAGGCCAGTAAAGGCATACGCATTAAGCCTAAGTTACCAAAACAGTTCTCATTCCTCCAGCTGGAGCTGCTAGGGACCACCCCTTAAATCCCTATTCACCTGTTCTATGAAAAGATAGGTAAATTGGTGTCTACCATTTTCTATTATATGTTTTGCAATGCATTTAAGTTATTATGCTAAACAATATTGTATTTTACTGGTGCTTGCAAATTCATTCCTTAAGATGTCTTTCGGTTTTACCTATATAAAATCCAGTACAATTTTAGCATTGAACAAGATAAACAACACCAGCTGTATCACAATTAAATCTACCCTTGATGAAATAAGTACAATTACCAATACAGAATTTATTAGTTACTTCAATGTATTGACAAAATTTACATCTGCCACATTTAACCATCCCTGTTCTACTAGATGAAAAATAAGCTTTTTTTTCTGATATATTTTTGATGTTAATTCCACATCTGAAAATTACACCAGGTCGATCAGTTAATCTCTGTCGAATCGGTGGATCATCTAAAAGAACGGCCTAAGTTTTACACAAAATACTCCTCATGGCTTCAACATCCAATGAAAAGGGGGTACTGAATTTAAAAGAAAATCTATTAATATCATTAGATGGATAGGGCACCACTTCATCATGTGTAACGTGCATGGCCCCCTCAACAATTCCTCCTATCTTTTTCTAAGATAGGTTTAATCCAACCCCTTTTCCTTTTCATTAATAATAGGCTCCAAAAAGTTCAAAGAGTAAGCTCTAGCTAGAAACATATGTTTTAAAGATTCACATCTAATGATGTTAATGGATTTTCTTTGAAATTCAATACCCCATTTTCATTAGATGCTGAAGCCCTGAGGAGTATTTTGTTTAAAAATTGGGCCATTCTTTTAGATGATCCATCAATTCAACAAAGATTAACTGATCGACCTGGTGTAATTTTTAGACGTGGAATTAACATCAAAAATATATTAGAGAAAAACGCTTATTTTTCATCTAGTAGAACAGGGATGGTTAAATTTGGCAGATGTAAATTTTCTCAATACATTGAAGTAACTAATAAATTCTGTATTGGTAATTGTACTTATTTCATCAAGGGTAGATTTAATTGTGATACAGCTGGTGTCGTTTATTTTGCCCAATGCCATACTTGTACTGGATTTTGTATAGGTAAAACCGAAAGACATCTTAAGGAAAGAATTTACAAGCACCAGTACAATATTGTTAAGCATAATAACTTAAATGCATTGGCAAAACATATAATAGAAAATGGTAGACACCAATTTACCTATCTTGTCATAGAACAGGTGAATAGGGATTTAAGGGGTGGTCCCTGGCAGCTCCATCTGGAGGAATGAGAACTGTTTTGACAACTTAGGCTTAATGCATATGCTTTTACTGGCCTTAATGAACAATGTTCTTTGAAATGTGTTTTGAAATTAAAGGCTCTGGAAAGATGAAGTTGCTTCTTCTTATTATCATTTTGTATATATATATTACACACACATATATATATATATATATATATATATATATACACACATATATATATATTTTTTTTTTACTAGTTTATATTTGTTTTTATAGGGGGTTGTGATAGTGAAATATTTTTATATGCATGCAACTGAATATGGAGTGTTGACACTTTTGTCCCTTTAAGGCTCTAATTAATGTATGATGTCATAGTTTGGTCATTATTTAAGTTGATTCTTTGATACTGTCATTTGTCTGATGAAGTTCATGTATTGGATGTGAACAAAAGCGCTCACATAAACTTGTTTTTGGAGATTACCACTGCCTTTTGTTGTTTTTACTCAAGAGTTGGTTATCAGAACATGATTGGTTGAAAGTATGGAGGGAGTTTCACCCTAATGATTGCAGTCTATCTTTCTCCCGGAATTTGTAAAGACAAGCTTGCCAATATGACCTCATCCTCATTCAGAGTCAAGGTGTAGAATCCAATAATTCAAAGACAGAACTTTTAGATTATGCCCTTGATCTCTTTAATGGCAAATGCAGAAAGGTAGGACAACAGGATTAGGGGACGGTGTTGGGCTCATTACCACTGGGCACACCCAAAAGATAGGGATGTGGTACAGACCTCATCCAGGATGTCTTATAGGGAAATGGCCTAAGTGATTTGGCCTTGCGTTGAACCTTGTTGGAATGGTACATAACCGCTCCAAAAGGGGATCTCCTAAAGCAGTAATATCTATGAAAGAACTAACAAGGAAATCTGGTTGGGGAAAACCTGTGAGAACTAAGTAAAGAACAAAAAAGTATAATAGTAACTGGAAGGGATAACTGTGCAAGGACTACTGAGGCATTATTAAAAATTTAAATCTGTATGCTGCTGAGTTCAGAAATGGAAGTAGAGCTAGCCAAGAAAGAGCAGTTTTGGTGGTTGAATAAATATTCCAACCTCAAATGTATCTCATGATTGTTTAGTAAATGGTTCCCCATGCGTCAATATTAAACTAAGAGGATTTGTTACTGGATAGCAATCAAATAGTGAAAATCTTACATAGTTAATACCATTTCAGTTATAAGTAGATACTCTAATGAACATTTAAATATTTTCTGTATCTTCAAAATATCTTAGTGTGGGGCCTGATATATTAATATAAAATGCAAAAATGGTGATTTCTCTGAAAATTGCTGTTAAAAAAAAAGAAAAGGGAAGTAGAAGTTATGTTGAGATATATAAAGGTTCAGTATAAATGTTGAAAAACTAGGGAGATGATGCCATCCATGTAATGTGGCATTTCCAATATGTATTGATTTAGAAAGATTATTGTGTATAATATAACATTCCTGGTTGCTCTGGATGTGCAATTTAATACTTTTGGAAAACTGCAAGGAAATTACACATATGAACACTACTACAGTATAAGAAAAAATATAATGCTAATGCCCTGGCTAAACATTGCAAAATATGTTGTGTGTATATACATGTATATATATATATATATATATATATATATATATATATATATATATATATATATATATATGTATGTATATGTATATGAATGAGTGTATGACAGACGGTTGAAGTACAAAAATGCTGATCGCCTGTCACACACTCAAAACTGTTTGAATCACAAGGATTTGAATACTCAAAACACTGAATCAGAAGGATTTGGAAAAAATAAAAAGAACAAAATCTACTTTTTGCATTGGGCAAGATCCATGCAGTACCACATCCCCTATACACTAGCTCTGAGATCAGAGTATAGTGGGAAAGGGTTTATTTCCCATTATACCATAATCTCGCCCAACAGAAAAGCCTGTATGTATGATCACCTGATTTTTGATCAGCTGTATCAGCTTTTTGTAGTTCGACCAGTGAGCTTGATGATAACTTTAATGGAACTCATATATATAGATATAGACATAGCTCTCTCTATATATATATATATATATATATATATATATATATATATATAGTTTTAGGCATAGATATAGATACAGATATAGCTGCAGATTCAATAAAGCTTCCATAGCCACTGTGTGCGCATCATTTTTCATTCAGTAAGCAGCTCTATATAGTGTGTAGAGCCTGCAATCACAATAAACACTTTGGTATGCTAATTAGAGCATAAGCAACTCAATTGTATGCTAATCAACCAATCCAAGATGGTGGAGTAATTCAACAAGCTATAACGGTTTTTCCTGCAAATTTCAAAACCTACTGGAAAGCAGCCACGCAAAGGAGTCTACGCAGAAATAATGTTAGCGGCTGATGCTGCTTTAATACATGAGTATGTGCAACAGGCTGAAGTCTGTGATTCTGCTGCTTCTAATAGTTCAGACCAAGAAGGAGAAGAGTTTTCAGACCCTGTTTAATTTATTACAATCTACATGAGATGTAAATTGTAGAGTGCTACAGGGTGGATAGGAACATACTACAGGAACTCTGCAACTTCTGTTTTCCTCAACTCAGACCAAGGGCAAACAGAGGGGAACCAATACCAGTAGAGACCAGCACTCAGAATTTTAGCTACAGGAACCTTTCTGAGACCAACAGGGGACATGTTGGGGGTGTCACAGGCATCAGCATCCAGGATCCTCCATCAATTCATGAATGCTATGCTTCAACATGCCTGTGACCACATATATTTTCTCCATGCACCTGAGGACAGGGCCACAAATATGCAGGAGATCTATGCTGTAGCACACTACCTTGAAGTACTGGATGTCATAGATTGTGCACATATAGAAATCAAACCACCACCCAGGGAACAGACAAGGCTCTAAATAAATAAAAAGGGCTTCCAGTGTATTAACTGCCAAATCACGTGTAACGCTAAGGGAATCATCTTGAATGTTTGTGCTGGCAACCCAGGCAGTTAACATGACTCACATATCTGTCACAACTCCCAACTGTATCAGATGTTCACTAGGGGTGATATCCCACAGTGTCATTTATTGTAAGATGCAGGTTATGTATTGGAACCATAGCTGATGATGCCCATCACAAATTTATACACACCCACTGAAGAACACCATAATGAGACACATGCTCAAACCAAAAATATCACAAAGCATGTGTTTGGGCTGCTGAAGTCATGGTTCCAGAGTCCAGATACATCTGGGGAGCCCTGCAGTACCATCCACTTATATGTACTGAAATCTTCATAGTCTGTGCCATGTTTCACAACATCATCCTGAGTAAACAGCTTCAGCAAGCTCAACAAGGGGAAGAGACACTCATCCTACCACCACTGGCAAGGTCACCACAGCCACATGCAGGTGAGGAGATAGAGTGGAACCAGCAGCTGCTGTGGGTGTCGAAAGACATAGGTGCTCAATACACTCTTGCATTGGCTAAGAGGCAATGCATAGCACACTTATTCACCACCAAAAGGGCTAAGACCTTCATGCTACACACATATATACAGTAAAATCGATACCAGGCAGCACTCACAACCTTTACATACCCATGTAATGGCTGTGTACTCCTAGAATCAGACAGAGTCAGCCCTGAACTAAAACTATAGCAACAGTCAGACATACAAGGTATGTGTGGAACCTGAAATAGAACAAAAAATGTGTAATAATACAAATTAATGGCATAGCATTGAATGCTGTTACTTGGTAATGTAAGTAAGTAAAAGGTGGTTGATTTGTGCAGCAATGACTTCAAGATGTGACAGCAGTGACTTATGTGTATAGCTGAGTCCTCTTTCAAGTAATAGGCCTCAGGCAGCAAAGATTAACACATTCATACCTCTCAGAATTATTCATGTCCACCAAATGTCCTCAGTTTGGCCTCATACTTTTGTACTTGCAAATTCTTAAGGAGAGAAATTAGAAATTTATGACACACATTTCAGTTGTAGACTTCATATCCCTCTAAAAAACCTAAAAATACTGATGCAAAAACTATCTGATTTTATTATATGTCTAACTTTGTAAGACCAAAATGTTTAAAAAGTCTTCCTATTTTTCAGCATTTGTTCCACTTTTGTTTATTGCTTGTTCTACCTTTTTGGCTGTAAGAGTGTGGGAGGCATGCGCACATTACAAAAACCTTTAAGAAAGCAGTACAATTAACAAAACAGCATCACAAACACAGATATCCTAAGCATTAAGTCACATATGTACCCTGAGCATCAGACACAAACCTTATGTATCCCTGAATCCAAAAGATAAAAAACAAGGATATGACATAGTTAGCATTATTTGCACAGGGTGTTGTGTGGGGGTGGCAGGAAGCCTAGGCTGACACAAAAGGCAACTGAGTCCATGTGAGTAAGAAAGGGAAACAGGCAGACATTTGGATAAAGTAAAAAGTGGCCACTAAGACAGAATGAGCTTTAAGCCTCATGGCTGAACCTTGTAACTGTTGTATGTGTGTCTGTCTGGGCCCTCCAGGTGAAATCAGTGTGTGAATGTCTGCAAGATCACAGCCAAGCTCTGTGCTAGTTCTACATCTTGGTATGTCAGGAAGGTATGAGCCATGCATGGTAGTGGTGGCAGTTCATCATCATTGTACTAGATTCTGAGAACTGATTCTGCCAGGAATCGCACTGGCATGCCCACGCCCATGGTCAGATGCACTGCTGCTACATGAATGTGACTAATGTCTGCTGGATGAGCTCTCCTCATGAGGATGCCCAAGACCATAACCCCATGGCCAGCCATGTCTCTGTGTGGACACCTCAACCACTGATGGAGCAGTGGAAATAGTGCCACTATGGGAGTGTGATCAGGCATGGCCAAGTTGGCTAACATTAGATGATGTGGCTGACCTACGCCTACATTGATGCCATCCCCCTCCCAGCAGAAGTTCCATCACAGACACCACCTGTTCCAATGTGTTAGTCATCTGATCCACTGAGCCAGCAACACATTAAAGGGAGTCATGAATGTCAGCATGTGTGACATTTACAATCCTAAGCATTTATTCGGAGGACCTAGTAGAACATGCCTGCACCTCCATGATGGCCCTAAACATATGTCGGGTCACATAGAAAAAGACACCTGGATCATGTGGAGGATGGATGGCAGGCCTATTTTGAGCACCACTAACAACCTTCTTGTATGGCAACTCACCCACTCTTTGGCTATGGCTAGACTCAACAGGTACTGAAGCTATACTAACCACACTACCCTGATCGAGTGTCTCACTCTCCACCTGTCCAATATCTGAGGGCTCACCGGAATGGGTGTGTCCGATGGAATTACAAGGATGGTTGATTGTCAACCTCAGTGTGACATTCAACCTCTGCACCCCCTGACTGTGCCTCTGTTTGCTTACCATCATCAGAGTCTGCTGATACTCTGACATCAGGTGGTAAAAGTCCTACACCTCCACTGTCAGGATTATCTGTTATAATAAGGAACAAACACAGGAAAGAAATCAAAGAAATCAATACGTACACTACTATAGTCCAATATATGCTAACAAACTAACACTGGTGCCACTATTACAGACAGTACAGCGATACACACACAACAGTCCTGGCACCCACATCACACGTGGATAAAATAAATATTTCTGTAAACTGCTCATCAGTACTGACATAAAAAATGTTTGGCTTGCCAAATGCAAAATACACCAGAGTTCCTAGGGAGGATGATCCAGGAAGAAGTTAAGCAAAAGTAAGGATACCATCTTCACAACTAATAGTAACATAGGGGGTTAAAACTTTTGGCTCTTTATATATCCATTAACGATACTTTTAACAAAAACTTGGATGACACGTCCACCCTAAGCCCATGTATAATCAACCAGAATGTGTTGTTAACTGTGTCAATCTGAAGATATTCCCCCTCAAAAAAATAATGTTAAACAAAACTTAAGTATTGCTGTCAATATTTTACTATACAAAAAATATTTAACAATTGAGATAGGTAAGCCTACCTGGAAGCAACTACTTCATTCTCAGGTTCATTGAAGTGGGATTTGTGTGGATTGGGACAACTACGTGCCGTTAGTCCTATGTGACATAAAACACAAAAGAAGGATAATACATATAAGTATCACATAAATAAAAGTATTGCTTAGCTATAACACATAAAAGTAGTTTTGCAATATTACCCACTAGAGAAACCAAAAACAGTCAAGATATTCAAATACAAAAAAAGGATTTATGTGGTTGTAACATATTACAGTTGCACAAAAAGCAAGGTTGCATCCAAAACAAGGGGAGTCACAATAACAAAGCAAAGCAAACCTGTGTGCAAACAATTTTATTTGTGCCAGCAGAGAAATGGAACTCATTTCCCCATTCCCAAAACAACAGGCAAATGACACATTTTGCTAACAAATAAAAAACGAATAAAACATCAGCGAACTGCTAAGTGCTATCAAATAAACTGTCACAAAAACATAGTACACATTTACCACAGAACATTCAGTTTTATGCAATTGGCAGTCATCGCTTCCTGTGGCCAGCACTCCCCTAGAGCTATCTATATGCCATCCTAGAAGGCTAACACCCCTGTGTCATTGACAATATATAGGACATTTACATTTCATTAAAATAACAATAGAAGAGTGTAAAGAGAAATAGTTGTAACATTAACACTTGTGATGAAAATTAATAAGGCTGTGTGTCTGAGAAAATAAAATGCCCTGACAAAAATGCTTATGCCATATCAATAAACTTCTAAGAAGTACATACAGCTAAAAGTAGTATTTGTTAAAGCATATATAAAATGTTTCTAATTTACATCTGAGCATATCCGGTATATAACTGAAAAATGCAATCGTACCTTATCAAGATCCAGTAGTCTTTTTTATAGATAAAACAAAAGTTATAGTAATTATCTTCTGTGTTATCCACATAAAAAGTCTCTTTACCTTCAGATTCCCTAGATATACAGTTCCCTTTTTATAGTGTAGATCCAGGTCTGTTAGCATGGTGAAGGTGCAAATGAGGTATGAACTCATTAGAATTGCTGAATCCCAAATTCTTGGCTCTGTGTAGCCGATGTAAACATAGCGCAAGCACTCCCACAGTGTTTGTCGCTAATGGATTGCAACTGTGAATGATTATTGGTAGGGAGAAGGAAATCACAACAGCAATTCAGACTCCCTTACATCCAGTGAGTGTGTCAGCCAAGTTAGACTTACAAAGTGCAGAAGTAATTGTATCAAGGTTTTAAATGCAAGTAAGCAGCACGCATTTCACAGTTTCTGTTCAATAGCATCCAACCTCCCCTGCATTTGTTGACAATTGTATATTATTGCCATTTGATATCCTCACTCATTTTAAGGACAACCATACAAAATGCCTTACAGATTGCATGTCTTGAATTATGGGTCAGATAAGAGAAGGATGAGCAACATACACAGAGAGATAATACAGAGCTGCATTTCTGCAAGCAACAGTAATAAATGGTTATGTGATCACTAATTGCACAACATCTGAAATTAGTACATGTACAAACAACTCAAGTGAACAACTGTCATATGTTTTGTTAATACAGTGGATGATGTTGCAGTTGCTTGCATGCATAATGATTTTAATTTTCTGCTGCAAATCTGTTTCTGTAGCAAAGAGGGATATGACACCCTTACTGTGTTTTGAAGGTTCATTTGAGTGAGAGGTCAAATGCAGACCTGTGTAAAATATATTTCGTATGCACCGACATAAATTTGTTAGCGTTGTTTATTTAACAGATTTCTTTTCTTCCTTTTTTCTAATTTTCTAGGTTTTTTATGCCAGCATTTGCTTGGTGCATGGGTTAGCACAAACAGGAGAAACAGAGAAACACAATAAATTTCATGTAAAGTACTTCTTTGATGACCTGAACATCAACTACACATGTGAATCCTGTGTGTGTGTAGCACATCTGCTAAACACATTGATCCACAGAGCATATACTATTAGTAGAACAGAGTTCAATTCCCACTGTTGTCTTTGAATGATGAAACCTAATAAACACTGATCACAAGGCTAAAACAGGTTTAACTTTACTTATCTTGTTTGCTTGATGCTTACTGCTGCAAAAACCTGGACTAGTGGTCCACACAGGGAGCAGACAGGATGTAGAAATTCTAAGTGTCCAAAAGGATACATTGCTGCACGTTTTGCTTTCCATGGTGCAAAACCACTTAGCGACATTGAGCGGCAGTTAACAACCTTCCCCATCACCTGCAGGTATAGAACATCTGCAGATAGGAAGCAGACAGTCAACAATTTCAAAACGAATACATTCTATCAATTCTGTTGGGCACTGCACAATCATGGTAAGAGGTGTTGCATGGCAGTTAACACACAGAAGTTAATAATGAATAGGGAAATATGCAACAGTTATTCAACTATTCCTGTGGCAACAGATGTAAGTGTAGGGCTGTAATGCAGATTGTACTGGGTCCTGACTTCTAACACAGGATGCTCAACATATTCTAATTGTTGTTGCAGTTCAGTTTATAGTAGTGAACAGGAAAATATCCAAGTATCATTTCAATATTCCTGTAGCAACAGGTGTAAGTGCAGGGCTTCAGTAAAAACCAAGAAACTCATACCAGCGAAGCAATAAAGCCACAGAATATACCAATGCAGTTAAAAGAAAACACAGTTTATTACCACAAACTAGAAAAATAAAGACATAAACGTATTTGGCACTTCATTTTCGTTTCACTTACTTCATCAGATGTGGGCCTACATCAAACCAACTCAATAAATAATGTGAAATAGTGACATCATAAGCCAATTAACCAATAATTAATTTAAAACCATAGTGTTTAAAATTATAACATAAATATTAAAATAGCAGCATAAATATTGCATCCAAGATATAATGTTTTAAAATATAGGTTGGAATATGTGCAGAATTTCTATACATTAGATAAAAATTAAAAACATAAATAATTTAAGATTAATTTGTATACATCATGTTGAATAAATATATAAAACAACACAGTAGAATGTAACATACTTATGTTTCAATGGCTAGTGGATTAGAACATTGAATGTCTACAGTTTAGCTGCTCTTAATTTTTAAAGTGGGGCAAGTAACACAAATTCATTTAACCCTGGCCTCTTATTGGCTTCAAGAGTAACTTGCCACCACAGCTCTCTATATTCAACTGATTCCTCCCACATGCCCCCTCTTTTGTCCTTGTTGATTTTTTCAGTTGCATAAAACCTGAAAATTGCTTCTTTACATTCCAGGGTGTGTTTATACAAAGCATTATTGTCTTTCCTAGTCTGTATGTCATATATGTGCTCATAAATCCTCTACTTAAGCTTTCATTCAGTTTTCCCTACATAGAACCCCTGGCACACTTGGCATAAAACTAGGTAGACCAAACCACTAGTTTCACAGCTGTGATAATTTTTACTCTTTAAGATTTTATTTCTACTTTCCAAAAAAATACTGTCTTTATTTATTACAAACTCACACTGTGAACATCTACCACACTTGAATGTTTCACATCTCCTGTTGTTGTTGCCTTCCTTGACATAATTATTTCTTTGTAAATAATCTTTCAAATTTCTTCCATTACTATAAACCACTTTTACATTTTCCTTACTAATCATTTCCAAATCAGTAAGGGTGAGAAATTTATTCCATTCCTTGTTAGAAATATTTTTTTACCATTCTTGAGCTACCATTATATTCAAGCACTAGAGCCTCATTAAAACATTTTGTCTTGTGACTGCTTTTCAATGGTGTTACATTGGCATCTTGACCTAAAATCGGTTTATATCTTCCTCCTCTCTCATTAATAACCTCCACTTCTACTCTCATCAGAAAGCTGTCTGGGTAACCTCTTTCTTTAAACATCTGTTTGAGAAGACCAGTTCATCTAAATAATATTGATCTTTTGAAGTCATATGGCAAGATCTAATGAACTGCCTTTTACTATATTTTCCTTATAATGGAAAGGATGGACACTATTGAAGTGAAAGAATGAATTACAATATATGTTTTTCCTATAAATTTTAGAATAATAGACATTATTTTCATTACAGATTTCAACATCTGGATATTGCAACTTATCATGGGAGTAATTAAATGTAAATTTTACAGATCAGTACTCATATTTAAAAATCCAATAAAAGCAAACACGTCCTGTTCTAACCCAGTCCACAAGGTACATATATCATCAAGGAATCTTTTATAAAGACTCCAACAGTGTTTATACTGAGAACATAAAACATACTTTTCCTCCCATTTGGCTAAAACCAAATTTGCATATGTAGGTGCACATATTGTGCCCATCGCCACCCCTTTTATTTGATGGAAGAATTCTCCATTAAAATGCATGTAATTATACCTTAAAACTAATTCAACCAACTGTACAATTAAAGAACATTCATCAATTGTCAAAGTCCCCTCCTCATAAATAATTTCTTCTAATAATGTTAAACTTTGTTGGTGAAGTATACAAGAAAATAAATCTATAATAAATGTAGTACTCTTTGATAAAAGGGAAAAGTGTTCCTTTCTTAAAACCACATTACTAAAATTATATATAGTAAAACCAGCCCTTGTGTATTTAAAAGGATTTAGGACATCCTGTCTTATAATGTCAATGTCTAAGTCGGGGTGGGTAGGTTTGTCATTAATTAATAACTCCCCCTCCCCCTTCTTCCCATCCCCCAAAAATGTGAATTTTGATACTGATATTATTCCTCTCTATTTCTGATCCTTTTGGATCTTCGTAGGGGTGGATACTCTGTTACATTGTCTAAATAGATAACTTCTTCACCTATTCAGGCATGTTCACCATATTTCATATTTTTGTTGTTATTATTCATAGCTCCTCTTTTTACTTTATCCCCCCACTTCCAAGACCTAATACTATTCTTGGGTGGTGGATAACTTACATCATTCTTATAGTCATTAAGATCCCTTTCTAAATTTAAAATTTTTCTTTTAACTAATTCATCACACTTCCCATCAATTACATTAGTAATATTGTCATATTTTTCCCTTTCTGAAGGGATGGTAAAAATTAAATCATCCTTTAAACTTTCGTTCAACATCTCAATGTCCCTTAATAATTCATCTTTCAATCTCACATTTTCATTTATAATGCATTTAAGAATTTCTAGCCCATGTCTATTAAAGACATCTATCAAGTTTTTGTGAAATGTGCTACCCGCAATAACATTATTAGGATATTTATACAATCTCAATCCTTTAGGCACAATGCCTTCATTAATACACTTTTTTAACTAAGTATTCTCAATTTCCAAGCTCTTAAATTTATACAGTAGTTTCTGTAACTGTATTAATTTATTGTTGTAAGACACTCGAATGGGGCCAGGTTTCACTGTTTTGTCCTTAAAATTTTTTGAAAATCTGACCTGTAACCAGTCCTTCATTTCAACTGTACCGTGTTGTTGTTCACCACCAATTGGAATATTACCTTGTCCAGATCTAAGCAAGTCCACAATAGTTCTGTTTACACTTTTTTTGTGTAGCCACAGCATTTTCACCTCTTAGAATAGCTCCTACATCCAGCGCTGCATTATTGTCCAGGTTATCATTACCCGTTCTTCCTGTAATGCTATGTGTATTTGCGTTTGCTGCGTTGTTTCTGCCTCTCAGAACCACTTCCTGGTTCATCCCACTTTGAATAGCTGCTATCAGGGAAACCATAGATTCACTTAGAGGTGTAAGGAGATCAACCAACTGCATTAATTGGCCCACTAGTTTTCTAGCTTGGCCAACCTCCTGTTTTGCATTCCTTGCTTCGATTCCCGTGCTCATTTCTCTATCCATTGCCCAAAAATAAACCAATAAATCCAAATGCAGGCAAACAGAGTGCAAAACAGCTCCAGTAAGAACCAAGAAACTCGTGCCAATGAAGCAATAAAGCCATGGGATATTCCAACACAGTTAAAAGAAAACACAGTTTATTGCCACAAACTAGAAAAGTAAAGACATGAACGTATAAAGCACTTCGTTTTCATTTCACTTACTTCATCAGATGTGGGCCTACATCAAATCAACTCAATAAATAATGTGAAATAGTGACATCATAAGCAAATTAACCAATAATTAATTTAAAGTCATAGTGTTTAAAATTATAACATAAATATTAAAATAGCAGCATAAATATTGCATCCAAGATATAATGTTTTAAAATATAGATTGGAATGTGTGTAGAATTACTATACATTAAATAAAAATTAAAAACATAAATAATTTAAGATTAATTTGTATACATCATGTTGAATAAATATATAAAACAACACAGTAGAATGTAACATACTTATGTTTCAATGGCTAGTGGATTAGAAAATTGAATTTCTACAGCTTAGCTGCTCTTAATTTTAAAAGTGGGGCAAGTGACACATATTAATTTAACCCTGGCCTCTTATTGACTTCAAGAGTAACTTGCCAACACAGCTCTCTATGATCAATTGATTCCTCCCACATGCCCCCTCTTTTGTCCTTGTTGATTTTTTCAATTACATAAAACCTGAACATTGCAAGTGTAGAGCTGCCATCACATGATCCTGGGTTCTAATACGGGAAATTCCAGACATTTTAACTGTTGTTCTGTTTCATGTTATGTTAAATATCACTTATAGTAATTTAAACATAATTATAAATAACAATAACTATGCACAGCAGTGGGGCACATATGAGTTATTTGTATGACAGATAAGAGGTGGGGTTTTTAATTACTTACCAGGAGATGCCAGAGTTGGTGCATAGGGTCATGCACAGCACCATTGGTGCACAACTATGCCAGATGGAGACTCTGCTCTCCTTTAAGGTTCATAGGAGGAGGAGATGTCAAGCACTCCAGCAGCCAGTAGAGGAAGGGGGTGGTGATGACAGTCCTGCAGGTGAGGATTAGATTCTTACTGTTCCCATGTTTGATGGGCATAGGTTTGTGTTGTCCCCTCACTAACCCCAATTATAGTGTCTCCCAAACTTTTGTGTTCCTCACTGTCCCTGTGTCTTGTCTTGTTTTTCCTGTTTGCATCTGCTAACTCGCCTACCCAACTTACCTGGGCCTGAAATATCAACATCCTTTACCCAGCATTCCTCTCTTACCAAAGTAAAAAAAAATAATGGGCACCTATCCCACAAAAAATATTTTCCTATACATAGCTCTCTACTTCACACACATCTTCTTGACACACTTGATTTAGTCCAATTGGCTATACAACATGATTGCATTGTTGTCACCCCTCTTTGTGGAGGTGACAGTCCAAATTCAGCTAATATTCTGTACATATTTTCATTTTACACTGTTGAAGAAATGGTTCTTTTCTACTTACCTCCTGTACATTCTTATATTGCAATCCCCTTTGTTCTTCCCCCTGCTTGCCTCCCATTTCACCACTTTCCTATTTACCACATTTTAACACATTTAATCTTGTCAAAAATAGAATGACACACACACATAACACACATAAGTAACAAAAAAAAACAATAGAGCCCTTTACTTTTTGGCCTCTGTATTTGCGCACATTTTGGCATCATGCACTAACGCCAAGCAATGGTGAATGGCTCTTTAATGGTGTGGTTACTTCCACCCAATGCTGCTTAAATATACTGTGTTAAGTTAACACACAATAACACACAGTGAATGCAGTAAAGGAATTATTTCATTGCCTTCTAAATACTCATTTAAAACTATGACATACATCTGGACTCAAACCCTGTATTATCTGGGCTCCAAAAGAAATGTATCAATGCATTTACACCTTCTGTCATAGAGTCATCTAAGCAGCATGTGTGTTTCATGCACTCAGTGCTGAAACTCTCATACTGTAATCAATGAGGCTTCCATGTGCTCACAGCTTAACTATGAGAAAAGAGGGAAATCATAAAAATGTGTATATCATATGCTCAAACACTTTGCCATCAACCTCGCAATCTAGCTGCTTGGTGGTGCTCTATGCAAAGTACTCAATAGCATGTATCATTTTTATTTACTGGCCATTTAGTCTTCATCCCATGAAAGTACATTTAAAACAAAAATAAAAACAAAAGGAAGACACAATCTAAGAAAATAACACATATTTACAATGTAGCCATCTGTTATCTTTCCCCATGCACTGCAACCTTGGTCTCTCAGTACTTGTTCACAAATATATCAACTAAACTACAGAAATAAATAATAAATGCTCTCTTATATTCCATGTTCATCTTTATACTGACAATACATATTCAGATTTTCCAGTACTTGTAGTAATGCGGACACCTGTTTGCATATAGTTTGTAAAGCTGTCTCTAAATGTATGCCTGCACATTGGAAACACAACACCAAATACTGCACATTACACATTCATCAATCAGGTATCATGCAGAGCTTTAATATCTAGATAGTTGGACATGGATAGCTATCCATATCATACAAGCTTCCAAACATCTTCTCTCAACATCCACTGCTAATGTCACCCGCTATAAATTGTCCTACAACCTTGTAAAAGTCAGACTTGTGCCATGGCACATGCATAAACTACTGAGTTCTCTAGTCTGTGTACATAGATTGGTAGGGGTTCTAATCTCTATGCAGTCAATGTGTGTGTGTGTGTGTGTGGGCATGTGTGTGTGTGTGTGTGTGTGTGTGTGTGTGTGTGTGTGTGTGTGTGCCTGTGTTTTTGTCTAGTCAGAAAAGCATAACTGAGCATCCTGCAGTTATCCCTCCAAACCCATGGAGCACCAATATTTTGACAGTTGCACATGCCTACAAAACTATTTCATGCATGCCTCCCAACATCTTCTCTCTGATATCCCCTGCTGATGTCATCCACTGTAAGATGGCTGGCAGCTCTGTAACAGTTATACTTGTGCCATGGAGCTTGCATAAACTACTAAGTTCTCTAGTTCAGTACTTAGATAGGTAAAGGTTCTAATCTCACTGTAGTCAGATATTTGTGTGTGTGTGTGTGTGTGTGTGTGTGTGCGCATGTGTCTCATCAAAAGTGCATAATTGGTTATCCTGCAGTTGCCACTACAATCCCATGGAGTGCCAATATTTTCACAGGTGAACATGCCTATACATCCATTTCATGCAGGCCTCTCAACATCTTCTGTCAAACATCCATTGATGATGTCATCCAGTAAAAAGTTATCCTGCAGGCTTGTGAAAGCTAGATTTGTGCCTTGGAGCTTGTGTAAAGTCTTGATTTCCCTAGTTCTTGCATTTTGGTAGGGGTTCTGTTCTCACTTCAGTCAACTGGTGTGTGTGTGTGTGTGTGTGTGTGTGTGTTTGCGCGCATGTGTGCATGTGTGTGTGTGCTCATGCTTGATACTAGAAAGAGTGTTTTACACTAGCATGTTGGGCACTGCTATTACCATCTTCCTGTCAACATAATCTGCTGATGTCATCACTTATACTGTTTTTCCTGACACTCTCCAAGTCAGACTTGTGCCGTGCTGCTTGTATTAAACACAAAGGTCTCTAGTCAGTGTAGTTAGGTAGGGGGTCTGTTCTCACTGCAGTCAACTGCTGTGTGTGTGTGTGTGTGTGTGTGTGTGTGTGTGTGTGTGTGTGTGTGTGTGTGTGTGTGTGTTTCTGCACTTGCTTCATATTAGAGAGAGCATTTTACATCAACATGTTGGACACTGCTATTATCATTTCCTGTCAACAGACTCTGCTGATGTCATCAGCTATAGCTGTATTTCAGAACTTGTTCTGTTAATGTCACAGGCTAGGTTAAGATCTATGGAGTGAGCGACTATTTTATCATTATAATCCCTGCTTCTGCCATCCCTACTCCATGTTTCACATATTCTTACCCATATACAGAGTAACCTAATATCCAAACTAGAAACCACATATAACAAAGTAGCCAGATTTGCTGCAAATCAACCTTACAAATCCCATCACTGTCTCTCATTAAAGGCTTTACACTAGCCTGAATTTGCCAACTTACTGCCTCAATCCCAACTCCTTATAGCCCACAATATACTAAACAATCCTAAATCCTGCCCATCCCTTGAAAATTCTCTGACACTTTATACTCCTCAACACCCACTAAGAAGTACTAATCAATACTTAATTTAAGTTCATAAGCCAAACAAAACCTTTAGGAAAATACTCTATTGTCACTCAGTTGCAAAAACTTGGAACACACTCCCTTTAGCCCTTAGACTAGTTAAAGACAAGAATGCCTTCAAGAAACAGCTTAAATCTTGTTTCCTATCAAATTGGATATGTTCATGCTCATAACTAATACCCAAGAAACATTCAGGGATAACCTAACTTAACTGTGTCACTTCTAGCACTCTCTCTTACTACTACCTACAGATTGTTTTCTGTCATATTCCACACTAGTTAGCTGATGTTACACTCAGTTCTCATCCCTTATTACTGTTCTTTAATTTGTTAACTTCCAAAGTTCACACAGCTTTATCTGTATATTTATTTACTTCATGCCTAGTAAATTGGTTTCAGCAATGTATTGACTTTATTCTTACCATATTTCTGCTTAGTTTCTTGCCATACTACATGAAAATGTCCATATATGTATTGTATTGTATTTCCATCCATTCTGTATATTCCTTTATTGCATGTTATTTAATTACTTCAAAAGTATGTATACTTAAAATGTGATCTGTGTTTATATTTGCTCTTACTATTTGTTTACTTAAAACTTTTTTTGGAGCTTTTCTCCTTGGGTCTCTGCTGAAAAAGGGCTTCTAAGAACCCAGACAGACTAACCCGGTTAACAAATGTAAAAATAAATAAATAAATAAATAAAATGTGAAACATTTCCAGCAGGGTAGGGTCACAGACTGCCCTTTAGGCCAGACACAAGTCACCTTATCTTATACAATACATAGTAGATTGACAGGGCATCCAGTCTATCCATGTATGTCATGGCATGATTTGTAAGCCCTATATTTTCTTGTTGAGAAACCCTTGTGATCTCTCCAGCTGCGGTAGGTGTCTGTTGAGGTACATGCAAAAGGGAGCATCATACTCTATTAGTGTTCTGATGAGGTTTGAGTACATTGGTGTTATAACATCCTCACACCTGGATATGATAGTCTGACTTATGAGATGCACAATGTAGAAGACTTTCCTTACGACTGTGGAAACTTGGTGGCCGATGTTCAGTGTGCTAGCTACCACTGTTCCCAGATCTTGCACTACTGGTTTTGACATTGGGGGTGTTATCAATGCTGTAATTAGGAATGAATTCCACTTTGCTGAAGGCAAATATAATGACACCTTTCTGCATTTCTTTGTAGACTGTGTGGCTTTGGCACCAATCATTTGTCTGTGTTAGCTCCTACTGTAATATGTAAACATCATTGGTGGACTCAATTATTGCACCAAATATGCTATCATCACCAAACTTTGTAAATTACAGGTCATGTGCTTTATCCTTTACTTCCAAGAAATACATTCCAAACAGTAAAGGACCCAACATAGATCCTTGTGGTACACCACTAGTGATGGCTCTACTGGTAAAGGTTGATTCACCGACTTTCACAGTATGTGTTCTGTATGTGAGCCAGCTGGCTAACCAGCTACTATCGTTAGGATTAATCCCCAACTGGGAGAGTTTTTCAATGATACCTGAATGGAGAATTGTGTCAAAACCCTTGGCCAGATCAACATAGGAGGTATTCACTGTATTACCTTCATCCAGCCCTTTGGTGACCTTGTCAAAGAAGTCTACTATGTTTAATAAGCATGATCTACTCTTAACAAGGCCAAATTGGGTTGGGTCTAGAGTTTGAAGGTCACCTATGTCTTTGTTGATATGTTCCATGATTATTCTTTCCATGGCCTTGCACATGAGACTGGTTAGACTTATAGGTCCATATGTCCCAGGGTTGGTTGATGACCCACCTTTGTTCAAAGAGTTTACTGCTGCTATTTTATACACCGCTGGAACCAAGTCAGTTATCATGCTATGGTGACTAAGGATGGTA
Organism: Protopterus annectens; assembly: GCF_019279795.1. Taxonomy (NCBI): domain Eukaryota; kingdom Metazoa; phylum Chordata; order Ceratodontiformes; family Protopteridae; genus Protopterus; species Protopterus annectens. The sequence goes on from NC_056730.1 coordinate 863,046,099, forward strand.
TTTTGGTCCACTAGGTCCTGTTGTAGATTGCTTAGTAAGTGATGCACACAGTACATATATAGCTGTTTGACAACATTGATGGCATGGTTTACATTTGTGAGAGTGTAGATTGTGCAATATATATGCCATACACACCTGTCAACTGGCCTGGATTGCTCATAATGTCATGTACAAGTATAGCAGTGTCCCTCCTAATGCTTCCAGCAGATGTTACAGTGTCAGAACGGTGAGCTCAATTACCTTCATAAATTGTTGACATCTCATAATAGTTGTAAAAGTGTGTTAGTGCAGAAACATCTATGATCATTTACAGTCACATATGTTATGTCAGATACATGGGATTACTAGTAGTATTATTCTGATATTGTCCATGGCTTTGTGTGCTTCAGTTTACTGTTGTCCATGAGGCTGTAACTATGTGTCCTACTTGATGGAGACCTCTGCTGACATTACAGTCATATTCAGGCAACTCATTTTTATCTGCTTCACAATATGCAGCTAACCCTATTGTAGATAACATCCCTGATAGATATCCTCTCCATTGTACATCTCAGGATGCTCATATCACAAAGACATCTTCTCCATTGTTGTCACCTTGTGTGACAATCACATAATATGCATTTATACTGTGCAGTCCATACTGTACTATCTTGATATGTGTTTAGTGTTCTTGCTAGAACTTTCTTTAATTTACATGCCCTCCTCTACTGTACATTATGATGTTTCACCTGTTGTATTTCCCTATGTGCATTCCTACAATTCATCTGTGTGTCCCTGTTCAATACACACACTTCTCCTGACTGTTTATTTTAAATGGCAGTCCATATACCATTATGGATCATTTACACAACTTTTGTACAGAATGCCTGAAATGGGATTCCAGAATACTCTGCACTGTATACACTGTCTTGTAATATGTTTGGACCATATACATTGCTATATTATCAGCCCTGGTAATCATTGTGGCATACTGCCCACAGAGGTAGTTTGTCTGTAGGGAAACCGGTCTATATATCTGCTGATATCTGTTATAGTTTACATGGTTTCTTGGCCTGCAACACTGTTGCTAACCATGAAACTGTGCTTGTTTATGTGTAAATCCAGTGTGCACATACATATGTAATTAGCATTGGTGCTCAATGTACAAACAAGTAAACTCTATGTAGGCTTTATGCAAATCAGATTATTAAAGGAAGATGGTAGTCTAATGATAAAAATAAAAAAATGTAAAAGGAGAAATTGAAAGAACTCAGGAAAATATTACGAATAGTGTAGTGCAATATGCACAAGCAATATTTAAAGAAAAAAGAAGGTAGTGAATAAACATGGAAAGTAAAAAAAAGTTAACAAAAAAGAGAATGAAGAGTTGGAAAATAATATTTATTTAAATGAGCTAGATAAAGTATTAGGACAAGTAACTGTAGATTCCACTGCAGGACCAGATGGAAAAAGGGTATGAAATGTATAAGAATTTAAGGGAATGGCAAAAAAAATAGTTTTTAAAGATTTTGAATGAAAGGTTAAATTAAAATTAAAGTCTTATGTATAAAGAATTATGTAGTGGAATAATGAAATTCATATGGAGGAAGGAAAAAGGAGACAATTAAAAAAAACTGGAGACCTATAGTATTGAATAATAATAATTATAAGATCTTTATGAAAATAATACAAAAGAGATTTGAAATGTAAATGTAAAATAATATGGAAGATAGTATATATAGTATAAAGGGGAAGGGTTGTCAAGAATAAGTAATAATACAGAAGTTGTGGATGATATTATGAACAGAAAAGAAGAAGTGAAAATCATGATAAGAGACCTTAATAAAGCATTTACAACTGGACATGGAATCTTATGAATAATAATGAAGGAATATAATATAAGTAAGAAAGTTAGGAAATTATGTATGTAAGGGTATAGTAGTAATAAAGTAAAAAATACTTGTAAATTGGTGGTTAAGTCAAGATGTACATATGAAAATGGGTATAAGACAGGGATATCCATTGAGTTGTATACACTTTGCATTAGTTATGAATGTGATAGTATATGAAATAAATTACAAAATGAAGGAGGTGGGGTATATAACACCTGAAGGGTTAAGAATTCCAGGTCTGGTAAAATATGCAAAGGGCATTATAATAACTGTAGGAAACAAAAATTGGGTAAAAAAAAGTAATAATTTGCAGAAATGAGTGTATAGAGGTGATAGGGTTGGCTTTAAAAAATGTAAAAGTAAAGGTTTATGTGATGTAGCAAAGATAGGGGTATATATTTTACAATTAATAAAATGTCTGTGTTAGGTATAACATTTGGGAATAAACATTTAAGTAGAACTCAATAAGAAAAAAAGAACAAATAAAACAACCCTGTCTTTTCTGGAGAATATATAAATTATAATTCAGAAAAAGAGGCTTATTGGATAAATTCAGTACTGCTGAGAAAAATATCATTCTTAGCAAGTGCATTTATGTAGCAAACAGTATTTGAATGGAATTGTTGCAGATATGTTTTCATTTATGTGAGAGTCCACATTAAACCCATTAAAAAAGAGGAATTTTGTATGTAAATAAAGAAGAAGGCGATTTACAGCTAATTAATCAAGTGATATATTAAATTTGTGCAAAGTATTAAAGTGGATGCATGAAAATGATGAGAGATCAGTAGTAAAACCATATAAATATAAGTATGATACATTTTGGGTATGGCAAAAATAAAAGAGAAAAAGATTGTATAAATGAAAATATATTACCAAGAAAAAATATTTTTGTGGAAAATAAAAATTGATGATATAGAAAAAGATAAAAAAAATGATATAAGGATGTAATGATAAAACATTACTATGTGAAATCATGGGAAAATCTACAAGATGAAAAAAAATAAAGCTGTAAAAATAAGACGCAAATGGTATAATCAGAAAGTAGAATGTCGAGACTTTTTTGTAGAGACTGATAATAGATCAATTGCCAGTAAAAGGAAATATGCCATATAAAACGAAAAATGATAGAATATGTTTATATTGTTAAGAGGACAAAAAAAGAAGAAGAAGCTATGGAATGTGTGTTTTTGAAATGTGAAAGAGTAAAAAAGTTATGAGGAAAACTATGTAAAGAAGTTTTTTTTCAAAGCTATAAAAGAAGTGGATAAAATAAATGTGGGTATTATAAGAGTAGAAGTAAAGAATATGTTAAAAGAATAGGTAAAACGTTATTTTAAGTTATATGGGTTACATGGAAAGAATGAATAAATGAAATTATGTTTAATGGTAAATGGATTTTAGCAACAATATTAAGTAAAATCAGATAGTGGTTATGGAAAAAGGAGTGAGGATCTAATGGGGATGAAAATTTAGTATGCTTGTAAAGGAAATTATGAATATGTGTAAACAGATTTGTATATTTATATATTTGTATACACTTGAAAATGTAAATAAGAGTTATTTTGTATATAGAGGACCCCTACTCTTTTTGATTGTGAGATGTTATTCATTACAACCACCTGAGCTACCACTATTTGAGGCAAATAGGACCATGGTTTTACGTCTCATCCAAAGGACAACACAATGTCAGCAATGGATCTATCTGGTGTAAAAGCAGGACCCACAGCCTTCTGCACTAAACGCAAATGTCCTCTCTACTGCACCACTAACACTGCTTCATAATTAATTTATAAATGTATAAAGGACACATGATGGAGCTATGCACTCTGTAGGATTGATCTAGGTTGAATGTCTAGGTTGGTGTTATAGAAAGTACTAAATAATGCTAGGGACTGAGACAGAATTAGTAAATGTATATCTGCAAGAGACTCTTAGGTTCATAGGTTCATAGGTAGGTACTACACTATCGGTCAAAGGGCCTAAGTAAGCCTAGCCAGCAAGGTTCCTTGCCTTACTCCACCCAAGAAAGTTAATTTCCTGTGCCCCTGTCGAGCAGAGCCACAGAAGTCTTACTGTTGCTGCTGTGAACAATGTTGCAAGCCAGTGCCTTGGAGAAGCTGTATCATCTGACCACATTTATTATTTCATGGACTGTACAACACTGACATTGTGGACTGACACCATGTTAATTGAGACACCGATCAGGAAACTGTGGACATGTGTCGGCATCATCTACAGCCTCATGGGAATTATGGAGTTCATATCCCAATGGATAATAAGGTATGTGTGGCTTTACATATATTAAAAAAAAAAAAACAAGTAATCTCCGTGGTATCCCCGAAGTCTCAAAACAACCCACTAAAGTGTAGTGGGTCCAAAAACAAAACAATCTAAGAAACTTCTCTATGTGGAAAATTTTCAGTCCATATATTTCTAATTAATCACTGTATATTAATCAGATCAGACAATAGTAGTAGAAGTAGCGAATGTAAACTCATTTTAAGTCAAAACAAAACAAAATAAAAAGTAATAATAGAAAATATATAATTGTACAGCATTACTAAGTATTCAAAAGTAATCCAAGCAAGGCAGGCAGTCTGTTTGCAGTCGAAAATCTTTTATTAAGTACACAGATAAGCAAGCAATCCAAGTAAAACAAAAATAGAGTAATAATTTCCCCACAAGCTTTCTAAATAAATAAATATATATATATATATATATATATATATATATATATATATATATATATATATATAGTTTTTATCAGGCATGGGAGTGTTTTTTTGTGCTGTAAAACAAAGTGTTATTGGTACACATGTTAAATTCACATCCCTTCCCCCATCAGTGTAACATTCGAGCTGGTCCTGCCCTACTTAGTAGCTGTCATAATAATATATAACCTTTATGTACTTTAAATAAAATTATGTAATGATGTGGTACCTCTTATTTAACCAAATTATTAAGTAGATTATTAAGTCTGTGATTTTATCCAAGACAATGTACTACATGGCTGGAAATATATCAACCTTAGTTCATTTGGCAATCAAAAATATATATAAATATATACATATACATTTTGCATGTAAAAATCAATTTCTATTTTCATAATCTATTGTTAACAAAGATCACTTTCATCCTTCTAGACTTCTTCAGGTCTGTGTTCAAGAACCCTAAAAACCTATATAATTGTATAATTAGTATTGTTATTACACATCATTATGAATAAAGTGGAAAAAAGAACCAGAAAAAATAAAAATAAGGAAAAATGTATGTATGGTGATGGAAACAAAATATACACTTAAATGTCAACGGATTTAAAATGGTATTTAAAGCCAATTTGTAGAATAAAATAAAATAAAATAAAATACTATTAGTCATGTAAATAATGTGGCAATTTTCTAGGTTCCAGTGCACTTTTAATTGAACAGTAGTAGTTTAGTCCAGGCTTCCTAAAAGAGTTCAGCTTTAATTGCCACATGAGTTCATGTTTCTCCAGAATATCCGGGATGTCTCCTTCAAGATCACCCATGTCTATGTGATCCAGGATCTGGAACTTAAAACCTGTGTGTCTTTTATGAAAAGAAAGGTATTTGGCAGTGCATTAGTTCTACATCCAGAGCGGATTTCTGACAGATGACATGAAATCCTACGCTTGAGTTTATTTACAGACTTGCCCACACAGAATGCATCACATTCATTGCACTGTGCCCTGTAAATTACTTTTTTAGCATTACAGTCACTCCCTGCACTGGTTTTTAATGGTCTTTTTTAAATAAGGGCAATAAAAACTATCACCTTGCTGTATAAATATACAAAATGTACAATTAGTTTCACATCTTTTAGTGCTTTTCTCACATGGTCTAGGTTTAAATTCAACAAGACTTCTAATGTTCTTGGCCTTCCTATGAACAAATGATGGGGCTTCACCTAAGATGTTAATCAGAAAAGGGTTTCCTGTGACAATGTCCCAGTTTTCTTCAATAATATTTTTGATACTGTAACTGTGATAATCCAAATTGTATGTCAGGATGCAGCTATTTACTATTCTCTGTGGAATTACTTAACATTTTTCTACTGGGGAGGTTGAATGAAGGTGCTTCAGACAAGTTTACATTCACTACTTCTACTACTATTGTCTGATCTGATTAATATACAGTGATTAACTAGAAATATATGGACTGAAAATCTTCCACACTGAGACGTTTCTTACACTGTTTTGCTTTGCATATATTAGCTACAGAGGCCTTTCACTAACTTACTAGGAACACAGTGGGGGGCATCTCAGGCATCTGCCTTTAGAACACTCCATCAGTTTCTTGATGCCATGCTTCAAAATATGAGGGGAACATATTTGGCTTCCATGTACCACAGAGGAGAGAGGAATCACCATGCAGGAATGCTATGACCTGTTTCTCTGAGTTATGGAGAGGTGATTGCACCCATACTGAAATAAAGGCTCCACCTGATGACTTCTGAAAGAATTATGTGAACCACAAAGTGTATTACTCCATCTACTCTTAGGCAGGATGTAATACACAGAGTGTTATTGTTATTGTGCTTGCAGGACACCCAGGTAGTTTTCACATTTTCCACACATGTAACACCTGTGACCAGTACCAAAAGTTTGTGAGGGGTGACTTCCCCCCAAGATCATCTTGTTAGTGATGCCATCTATGTCCTGAAAACCTGGCTGAAGACACCTATTGGAAATCCACAAAAAAAAAAAAAACAGGTCAAGACTTCAACCATGCCCAGTTGGAAACAAGAACATTATTAAGCATGTGTTTGGGCTGTTGAAGGCATGCTTTCACTATCTGGATTCATCCCGTGGCACCCTGCTGTATGACCATGGAATGCGTGCAAATCTATTTTCAGTGTGTGCAGTGTTGTAGAATATCATACTTTGGAAGCAAGTAACCTCAGGGGGGCACTTTCAGGAGCAGCAGTCCCCAGTATACCAGTACATCAGGCAGTGGAGATTGAGTCAGACAGAGTCAGTGGATGAACCAGCAGTAGGGGGATGATCATGCTAGATGGAGGAGGGCATAATATCCCAAGGCACTGGCAAAGAGAAAATGGCTTGTACATGGCTTCGGAAGATAGTAGACTAGAGTAGATACACTACAGTAAAAGTGATACATGCAAACCAACACCAGACCATGTTTATCCATGCGCAGGCTATCTATGCTGTTTATCAGACATAGAAAATCCAACTAACAATGAAAAAAGAGCAGGGCACAGTTATAATTTATTTTTATTTATTTATTTGACATTTATTGACTGGGTTAGTCTGGCTGAGCTGAAGCCATTTTTTCAGCAAAGCTCCAGGGAGAAAAGCTGCACAATTACAAAAATCAAGTAAAAAAAACAAGTGAAGAGCAAAAATCAAGTATAAAACAAACACAGATACATAAAAATTAAGAGAAGAAACAAATATATGCAGTACAAGAATTAACAACCCCCGAGAGTATATACATTTTTACATCAAGGAAAGCAAGCTGTACAATCTTTTCTAAGAAATTTCTTGCGTAGCTTCATTAAGATAAGCTGAACAGTCACTGTAGATTGAGAAATAACATTTTCATTGTAAGATAGTGAATAGAAGAAAGATAGGGAATTTGGTGAGAGGGAGGAGAGGAGTCTGAGGTGATACTTCAAGGGGGTAGTTACACTGGCATATCTATGTGCTTTGAATTTAAGTGGGTGGTTGATATTTCTAATATCTAAAGGCAGTTTATTCCGGCTTGGGCTGGGGAGTAGCTGTACATGATTTGCCCTGTTTTTGTTTCAGGCTTGTAGATTTGAAGAAAGTTTTGTTCAGAGCTTTGTATGGACCTAGGAGAGGGATAGAGGGAGACAACAGAGGCAATGTTAGGACAGACGAATGGGACATATAAGATAGAATTAATCATTTGAAGTACAGAGAGAAGAAGATGGTGAGGGAGTTCTAGGCAGTTTAACCTTTTAAGAACAAGGCAATGGTGCAAGTGGTGGGAATGGTCAGTTGTGAGTCTTGCAACTTTATTGTAAGTGGATTCAAATTTTGTTAGGAGAGTGGTTTGAAGGTTGGTAAGGACTTGAGAGCCATAGAGTAGTATGGGGAGGAGATAGGCATGGGACTAGGAAAATTTGGCTTTATTGGATAAATACTTTTTGTTCCTGTAAAGGTCTCCAAGTTTTTGATGGGTTTTCTTAATGTTGAGAATGTGCAGATCAAATTTGAGGTGGTCATCAATGAACACCCTTAGTAGCTTGGTGTGCGATTCGACAGAGATAAGGGTGTTATTGAGTGATGAGATAGAGAAGGAGGATTTAAGGTGGTTCATTGATTTGGGGATGAAAAGTAAAAGCTTGGTCTTTTTTTGGATTTAGAATTAACTGATTCTTAGTGAGACAATTTTCAGTTGATAAGAAAGATATCTGTGTCACTGTATTTAGATCAGGGCGGGAAACTGCTGTGGTGATAACTGTCAAGTAATCTGCCTATTGCACCAGTGATGGTTGAGGACATGATGTATACAGTAGATGGGTAAAGATGTTGAACAGAAATGTGCCAAGGATTGACCCTTGAGATACAACCATCTTGACAGGCAGAGCAGAAGTCATAGAGAGCCATTTAACAGATTGACGTCATTCATTAAGGTAGCTAGCAAACCAGGAGATAGTGGAAGAGGTGAGGATTTGTTTGTGAATACATTTCTCAAACATTTTAGAGAGGGGGATAGAATTACAATAGGCCTGAAGTTAGCTAGTTTTGATGAGTTACCTCCCTTGTGGATGAGTAAGGTATAGAAATGTTTCCAGATAGTAGGTACTTTAGATTCAGTAATAGACTGATTAATAAGAATGGAGATGAGAAGAGCTAGAAAGTTAGCAGTTTTTTTGGAGAAAGAGTGGTGGTAGATTATCGATGGATGGGGAGCAGGGTCTAAGCTTAAGAAGTAAGGTTTTAATGTAGTTGTTGGATACTGTTTTTAGACAGAATGCCTGAGAAGAGTTGGAGGATGTTTGGGGGTATTAGAGTTTTGGTTGGAGTTGGTTTGCAGTGTCAGTTTGCTGATGGTGCCTATGAAATAAGAGTTGAAGTTAGAGTTGAAGTTAGTGGCAATTTCTAATTTCATTTGCATAGATGCGGAAGGGAGCACATGTGTGGATGCTTTTTGTGAGTTAAGAGGATTATTAAAATAGAACATGCTGTTGTGTGTATGGGGTTGCACAGTGTGTGTGTGTGTGTGTGTGTGTGTGTGTGTGTGTGTGTGTGTGTGTGTGTGTGTGTGCGTGTGTGTGTGTGTGTGTGTGGTGGGAGGGGTCACATAAGGGCCACTTTCACTGAAAATTAATGCATCTGTGTGATGTAATGTTGACTGTGATGGTATGTGTGTGTTTGCTGAGACACAGCCTCAGCAGTATTCAGAACACTGCACCTCTATGTACTGGACAGGTCCAGGACATGCAGGATATAGATATGAACATACAAAAGATGCATCCACACAAGAGAGCTAGCTCAACCAGAAATTGCACTGGTCATACATTGACCCTGATGATGGCATGCTATGTGACTATGACTAATGTCTGTGATGAGGCATGCCACTGCCATGATTACCATGACAGTGGAAATATCCGCTTCTGGGTGTAGACATCTCCACAACAGCTGTAGCCACAGACATGCTAGCTCTGAGGGATACTAATTAAAGCTGTCTGCATCCATAATGGTTGCCATCAATCTAGGCAGCAGTGAAACAGCTTCATAGATGGTGCCTCACATTGGCATGCAAGTCTGAGAGGACATGGCATGTTTCAGTATGGGATTTAATCTATTAAAACTATCACACATATGGGCTGAGCACTCATGTACGCTATCTGCATCACTCTTACTTATTTCACCATGCCTGTAGTGGTACTAGCCTGTTCCTTCACAATGGCCTTGCGCACACACTGAGTTGTGGTCACAGACAGTTGGAAGGGTGGTAGTCATGGTTTTCCATCAAAATCTTGAATGCCATTATGTGAACTCTGATTGTCGAAAGGTAGTTTTCAAAGTTATCATAAAAGCAATTTAAAATATGTCAATCTCACAACAGCCAATGCACACTGGCATTTTGATTGGAGATAACACTACAGTGGGGATCATGAACTTTGCCCTTTTCCTCACTGTAGTGCGATCTTAGAGTTGTAATATATAATTAGCTCAGGCTGTGGGGGGTGCAGAGGGGCTTGCCCCCCTGCAAAACATGTGTAGACAGTCACCGGAAGTCACGGTGCATAGCATAAATGTTGACAATGTTGACATCGAACAGTCGGCATTTTGAATGTGTCATAAATGTGACTGTTTCGTGTTGTCATTTACAATATTTTATTTCATTTAATTGATCACTCATTGAGACATTGTCAACATTTTCATGGTAAGCTGGTAACCATAGCTACAGTGAGCACCTT